>NW_007726525.1:507330-544701 GCF_000696425.1 Galeopterus variegatus | reverse complement strand
CAGTGAGCGGGAGCCGGTCTGTATGTGGGATCCGAACCCTCGGACGGGAGCGCCGCCGCGCTTCCCAAGCGGCGCACTATCCAGTGCGCCACCGGGCCGGCCCTATAATTATTTTTTAAAAAGAAACAAAATAGGGCCTTTTGGCTCCAAACTTTCTACATCAGAAAATGGGCTAAGAAAGATGTTCAACTGCCAAAGAGATCATATTCTCCAATGCCCTCTTCAGATATGGCCAAGGGAATGGAACACAAAGACTTCTCAGAGGGCAGCTGAGAGTCATGGTGAAAAACAGACTGGAGAGCTAAAGAGAGCTCTGCCCAGGGAGGAGAACAAGGGCCTAATCTAATAATACAGCCTATTCCTAGAGTAGAGAGAATGAGCAAGGATTGCCTAAAAGGATTTTGAAATTTCTATGGATCAACAATTGCTGTATGCCTACCATTCTTCCCCTTTTTGAATGGCAGTGTTTATTGCACTTATCCTATATTTGTTCTGCCACTATGTGATGTATGTGCTGGGACAAGTAACTTGCTTTTTAGTTCATAGGTCTCCAGATGAAGTAGAGCTGCAGCTGGACCTACGTACATTATGAGATCATGGACTTAATACAATGATGGGGCGAGACTTTTAGGGTATCTTGGTGAGAGGTGAGAGTATTTTTCCTAGTGAATGTAAATGAATCATTTGTGACAGAGAGGGAGAACTCTGGTAGATGGTGTTTTTGGTTCATAATCCTTCCCTCCCTGATTTTGCCATGATTTACCCTAGGCAGAGGATACCTTCCTTCTCAACTGACTTTTGGTTTGGTCATATGAGTTGCCATCACAATAGAATGAGAGCAAATACAATGTAGGACATGTCTAACCTAAGGTTTTAAATCAACTTGCATGATTTGGCCAACTATCCATCATGGGAATAATAAATCCTGGCTAGCCACTAGTTCCAGAATGAGGTATACATGGAGTTAGTGAATCTAGAACCATTGCCTGAGTCACAGGCACCCCAAATCACCTGTAAACCCATGAGTTAAAAAAAAAAAATTGTAATTTTAGCCATTAAGATTTTTGGGGCATTTCATAACATTACTGCAGTCCTGATGGTGGTCCCAGTGCTAGCAATATACCACATTTGCTGAGGTCCTGGTGGACCTCATTGAGAATCCAGACCCTGTCTTTGACCCCAAAAGAAGTTGCTGAACAAGAGGCTGCTCCACTCCCTGCTCAGGTGTGTGTGGGGGAACCAAAGCTGGGGTGGATCAATGCCAGATGCTTCAGTACTGGCCAGAAGGATGCAAGGACTGAGCTTTCTGAGGCACAGGAATTACTACCTAAGCAGGAAACTGTGGAGGAAGTTATGGAAGCAATGTTACCAAACACAAGTTGTAAAACAGTAGGGCAAAAGACTTACATAAACTGGAAATAAGAGTAATAAAAAAATTATGAACCACAATAGAAGAAAAACTGAATTAATATTTATACTCTACATTAAAAATATTACAAAATCATGATATGAGTATACAGCCAAAAGTGTAGAAAGAAGATGTCAAGCTCTTTTATCTGCCCATAATCCTGAACCGACTACACCAATTGTATAGCTAAGGCTGGGTCTAGAGCTCACTGACCCCTCAAGCCCATTGTCCAGACTGTGTCACCAACCCTTCACACACAGGTCCATGAGCTAGGTAACTGGCAAAAAGGTCCTTGGAGCCATAGGTTGGAGAGTATGGCCACATGGGGCAGATGCCCGAGGCAGTAAAACACCAGCCAGATTGTGGTGCCACCCACCTGTGTGCACTAACTCCATCCACACACAATTTGCTTACAAAGAATGTGCCGCACCACCCCCAACCAGACCTAAGGCGAGGGGCCCTGGTTAAATTATTCTATTTTCCCAACAGAAGATATTCTAGAATTGTATGAGGCAGTTAACTAATAGTAACAGTATAGTATGATGTGAATTTTGTAATGTTCTTGTATTTGTCAGCTTTGGATATTTGTAGTTTCTTGTGATTCTTTTTGCATTCTAAAAAAATTCTCTTTTGCATGTAATTTTCTTTTTCTTTCTTTCTTTCTTTTTTTTTTTTTTTTACTATTTTTCTTAAAGATACACAGTTGTACAAAGATAAAGATCCTGATGCTGTGGCAGCTATATTTAGTGATGATAGGAGAGCCTAGTGCTTCCAGTGTCACCATGAAGTGACTAAGAATAAAGTTGACCTCACAGGTGGCAGAGTAGTGGGATGGAGCAGTGCATGGAACATTTGTGTCCTTAGTGTCACAGCTTGAGGCCACATTTGAAGTTATTACTGGCATTGGAGTCTTCAATTTCTGAGCCACTAAGCTTCTTTTATTATTTAAGTGAATGTGAACTCTTTTTTTTTGTCACTTGTAATACAAAGTGTCCAAATGGAAATAACAGAGCACAATGCATAAAAAATGCAATTCTTTATAATACCATTTATTCTTATCATTCTTTTTAAGTCTTATTATGTCCTAGTTCAGACCATTATTATTTCTTATCCAAATAATTAAAATAGTATTCTTGTTTCCAAAACTCAGTTTTTAAGACTCAGTTTCTATACCATTTCTAGAACCTTCCTCACTCACAAGGTTGTTGGGATGACTATATGAGATTCGACACATAAAGCTCCCAGCACATTCTCTATCACATAGCATCGAAACTTTGTCTCCTCTCAGGATTCTCCCGTTTGCTCAAATGCCCTATTTTGTTTATGTCTGATCATACCATTCTCTTCTTCAAGGAATTCTCACTCTTTATTGAGAAAAAGTGAAATTACTTAGCATGACTCTCAGGGTCCTATGTCCTATATCCCCAAGCCGCTCTATACCTTCATACATTAGGTGAAGTATTTGCTGTTTTTGGAACACACTGGGCACTTTCATGTCTTTAATCATGGTACTCTTTATTTATTTATTTTTTTGTCTTTTTCATGACCGGTAAGGGATCGCAACCCTTGGTGTGGTGTCGCCCGCACCGCACTCAGCCAGTGAGTGCACCGGTCATCCCTATATAGGATCTGAACCCGCGGCGGGAGCGTCGCTGTGCTCCCAGCGCCGCACTCTCCCGAGCATGCCACGGGGCTGGTCCTCACGGTACTCTTTAAATTGGGTGCTTTCTTTTCCTTTCTCGGTTTCACAGAAACCCTTCATACATGCCGTTTCCTCCATGAAGTCCTCTGAGATCTCTGCACATAATTTCTACATTCCCCACAGTGCTGCTGTACTCTGCTTGCACTTCTGTCCCAGGATTTATTTTACTTTGCCTCTTTTTATAGATCATAATTTATGGGATGTCTTTCTACTGGGCTGTAGGCTCCTTGAGGGCAGAGGTTGCTTCTGTTTCTCCTTTGTTTTTCTGATAAGACCTTGCATAATGTAAGGAGCCCAGCTTGGTGCAACTTGTTTATGGCATCACCTTCCTCAGGTACTTCCTAAGAAAGGATGACCTGATTCCCACCCACTTTACTAGTCCGACTCTGAACCATTTACCTTGATTGCTTAAATCTATTTCTGCTCTCATCTTTCTGGGGTATCAGATTTTTCTTCTCTTTTTTCTACCCTCATTTGCTCACATTTTCATTGAATAAATATTTATTGAGCTCTACCCAGGTGTTGGAACTACCAAGATGAATAGGCAAAGTAATCTCTGTCTGCATAAGGGCTTATTCTGATTGGGGTGGAGTGATGGGAGTGGGAAACAAACAATTAACTAGTAAACATACATACACAAACAAAGATCAGAGTATGATAAGCTCTGAGGGAGGTAAAGCAGGGAGAAGTGAGAGAGAATACTGTGGTTAGGATGACCAGGAGTTGAGTGATGACGAAGGTGCATGTTCTCAACAGTGACTCAGCTTCTCTAGTGAGGTGCATTGGAATAGCCCAGGCCCTGGGTCCCTCTCTTGGCACCACTGTAGTGATGTGACCACCATCTGCATGGCCTTGAAGTTGAAGCATCCCTTTGATGTTGCTGGCACATGCTGGGACCTGGGTAAAGTCTCTAAAAAGATGCCATGCTCAGGACTCATGATATGCTAGACTTTCTCTCTTCTTGTGGTTTTTCCAAAATGCTGTACAGAAGAAAAAAAGGAAGAAATAAAACCTAAAATTCTATGAATGAAAAGGCAGAATTCTTCATATCTTTTCTCCTGCAGTATTTCCTGATTTGATAATGATCTTGAAATTCAGAAATTGTTTTTCCAGGTTTTCCCTTTTTTTGTGCCTTATTTTTTCTCTCCATTGCAGCTGGCATGTGCTTTGTTTTTTTCCCAAGTTAGTCACTGGAAATTGGAGTTTCCATTTATTTAGGAAGATCTATGTCAATCTTACTCTGAGTGATGGCGGGGTAGGGGCCAAGAGCCTAAAAGGCTGAACTTCACCCAGTAAACAATGGATTTAAGAATAGGTAAAACCAGATGTATGTAATGGTCCTATGTAATGGTGTATAAATGTTGGAATGCCATTATTTAAAGCTGAGAAATAGAATGGGATTTTCTTCTTTAAAGTTCTAGCTCCTTTGGGAAATGACTTTCTAGTTAGCTTAATAAGGCAATTTCTTGTTAAAATCATGTGCAACATAAATTATGTTTTCCTGAATTCTGGTTAGAAAATTCTTAAAATAGAAAATGTTGTCTAATGTTACTCATTGTTTTTATTTCTTTAAGTCATTGGGTTTTCAGAATCAGTTTGTGTCTACAAGTAATAAATGTTCCTGACATTACACCCATCCTAACATAAGGAATTTCAGCACAAATTAATTTATTCACAGAAGTTACAGTGATATGTTTGCTTGAGTTTCCAGGACTTAACCTTTGCATCATGTCTAGCACTTGCTTTGAGATATTTTTGAGAGTAATTCTCTAAACAAGATTTGTGCTTCAGCACAAAATGTAGATATTAGATTAATAGAAGTTTAAAAATCTGTTGCTGCAAATTGTTTGCCTCCCCCCCTTTTCTAATTTGTCATCTGTGCTAAGTGGATGTGGAGACAATTTAATGAATACAATTTACCACAGACTTTAGCAAAAAATAAATTTGATTCTGGAGCATCACAAATCATAGAATCTTGGAAAGGAAAAGAACACAGAAAGGTCATCTGGTTTGTCCTCCTTCATTCAGACAGATTTGTGCTTCTCATTACAGCTGGGTGAGAATCTATCCTGATTCCGAAGACTTCCTGGGAAGAAGACCTCACCAGCTGTCTCATTATCACTAATGTGAAACATCCATCACTTGTGGAAAATTTGTCTGAAGGACATCTAATTTCCTCATACTAGGGTTTATATTCCCATTTCCTTTAAATGAGTCTTCATTGATGACCAAATAAGATTTCTGTTAATCAACCACTTTAGAGAAATGGCACTGAAGGAGATAGCAGTGCCTGTAAAGCTCTTAGAACAGTGTCTGGCATATATTAATTATCATGATCATTATTATAGAGGGAGACAGCAGGTTCTTTGTCTACTTGGTGGTAAAGAAAGATCAAGTAATTTGGGGATTAGCAGCTCTGACTGCCTAGTGGTGGTTAATTTGGGTGTTGTATCCTGAGGCTGCATCCTGGCCAGTGGAAAGGAATGAATGCTCAATGGTTGAGATGGGTAAGGGCAGGAGTATGGAAGGAATGGCCACACTTGTATCCACTGTTTGCCAACCCCATAATGATGACTGCAAGCTCTTTGAGTGCGAGGACCCCATATAATTATTCTTGGGTCCCTAGTATCTAGCATAGCACCCAGCACAGAAAGACACAATACGAGCGTACTTCAAAAAGTTCATGGAAAGATTCATATTATCTTTCATTTCTGTTTTTCCATGAACTTTTTGAAGGATTCTCATGTGTATTAAATAATCAAATGTTGGTTGTTTTAAAAGTTACTCAACATAATATTTATAAGTTATCATATGTGTGTTATTCCTGTCTTCCAGTATTTAAAACAATTTGTCCTTGAACATACTGCTGTTTCTCACACCACTTTTCTTCACTTTTCCTGTTTTGTTTGGCAAAAGAGGTCACTGTGACTCTCCTCTTAAGGTGCTTTAAGTTCATCTAGGCTGTTTGTGAGTCATAGAGGCCAGAAGTAAACCCTGTGTTTTGTGACAATCTCGAGCATTGTGATGAGTTCTGATATTTCGTGCTCTGTACTGATGCTTCCTGGCATTACAATTGCTTCTTAGGTGAGAAATGATCAAGTTCAGAGTCATGTAAGGTGTCACAATGTTTCAGCCAATTGGGGACTTCTGTGAAACATTTAGCCCTCATCAGGGTTGTTGACCACTTTGCCAGTAGAGCTCTAAAGTTCTCGTTCGGGGATTTGATTATGTTTAGTTCTCAGAAGACTGTCAAAGGCGTCTTAAGGATTGGGAAATGAAAACCCTAAAGCTGAAGTAAGGAATGTGCTTAGTTTGGGCTGCAGTGCTCTCTCTGCAATTCTGCAGCCGTGTGAGTCATGGTGTTAAACCCATCTGCTTACACGAAGTTGAATATGGGAGAAGGTGGAGAAGGGAGGGAAAAAAAATCTCCTTTTAGGTCTCTTAGAGTAGATGCTATGCTATTATTCCTCCTCCCACCTCCATCTTTTTTGTGACCACAAAATTGTGCACTGTAGGATTTATTTTTCTAGGGCTGGGGGAAGAGGGTGAATAGAGTAGCCTGGAGCAGAAAGAAGGCACCATACCTCGGGGTGAGAATTTTACATTCAACCAGGTCAACAGGGAGAAGATCTGTTTTTATTCCATTTCTCTTAGGTTAGATGGGATTCTAGGAGTGGATGACTGCTTCAACTTCTCCCAATTATTTTCTCTCTTAGTCTGTTTCTCCTGAATTTTCAGAAAAGGAGGATTCAGGAGGAGAGTGGGGTGGATAGAATGAACAAGCTTATGTGGGAGAAGATTTATATTTCCTTATGTGGACAGATCACCCTTACCCTGGGGGCTGCTGACTCTTGGAGATGATTGGAGAATCCTGGCAATCTTTTGACTGGAACGGCTGCTTCTGGGTGGTGCAGTCAAGCCTGGGGGATGTAGGTAAAGTAGGCTTTTTGGAGATCCCTCTTTCCTCACCTATGGCATTGGACTTTGAGCATTAGCTCAAAGCAGAAGGATTCCTGCAAACTGAATGTGCAGTGAGTGCTGTATCTTGTCTCATCCCCGGAATCCAGGACCAGATTACTCTACATCCCCAGCCCCAATATCTTATGTCCATAAAAATGCATCCTCTGTGTGCTTCTTCCTCTTTTAAATGAAATGACAACTGTGGTGGCAATTGTTTGTGCATCCTGGCCCCTCTAGTTTTAGGAAAATTGGTAGTGGTATCTGAACTTGGAAGGCACAGGGGACGGATGAAAGAAAGTGTCATTGAGTCCAAGGCCAGCCCATTCCCCTTGTGACTTCTCTCACCTCTGTCTTCAGTGCAAGAGTTGGCTTAGAGAGACCTGGCATTCTGCACTCACACCTGTACTGGGGCACAAACACACTGGCAATAGTTTACTTCATATTTATAGCCATCTCTTGTTAATCTAACTTAGGCAAGTATCTTTAGCAACTAGAGCAGGGAACTGTTGCTGTGGAGGGCTACAATTTCTCAGAAGGTATCATCCTTGAAGTGTTTAGACTATTAAGCAAAGTCTTTAAGATAAAGACTGTAATGCAGGTCACCAGCACTCTATTAACAAATAAAATGAGGCATTTTTCTTTGATGGAAAGGCGGCATAGCAAAGCAAGAACCAGAGTGGTCTAAATGGTCAGGTGACCAAATTCTGTGGCCAGGATGCCTCAGTTCAAATCCTGGCTTTCCAAGCCGTGTGACCTTGGGCAAGTTACTTAACTTTTCTGTGCCTCAACTTTCCATTCTGTAAAATGAAGATGATAATAATTAAAGAGGATTAAATGAGAAATATGTGCATAGGACTTGGCACATAGTAAGTGCTGTATAAGAGTTTGTTAAATAAATAAGCCTCTTTCCTCAGTATCTGTTAACTTCTTGCCTTAAAGAGACCGAATCAGTGGGCAGTCTTATCATTTATCTCACTGGTCAAGCAGGACTGGCTGTATAATTTGTGGGGCCTAATGCAAAATGAGAATATAGGGCTCCTCATTCAAAAACAATTACAAATTTCAAGATGGTGACAGCAGGGCATTACATTAAATGTGGGGCTCCTTAAGGGCCTGCTCTTCTGTGCAGCTGCATAGGCCGCACATCTATGAAGCTGGCCCTGGGGTCTGGAGTTAAGACTTGATTTGTCCAACAAGAACTGTCCTGAATTGGTTTCAAAAATGACAATGGGAGATCATCTCAAAACTATCTCAAAGCTCTTTGATCATCTCATCCCAGAATTTTGGCAAGGTGCTTTGCATTGAATTTTAAAAAAAGGTTAACCAAGTGAAATGCATCTGTCTAAAAGGATTCCTTTGAAAAGAAAAGTACAATCTTATCTTTGAATAACAATGGATCCAACTTATATGTGTTTTTTCAGATGTGGCAGTTTTATCCTATACTTCCTCCAAGAACTGCCTGCCTAAAGAGTCAGTTAGTAATGAGGTGTCAAGAAACCATGGGCTGTTGCGTGGTGGGCATGTGTGCCATGCTTAATGTCAAAGTGGTTTCATGCAGAGAACTGAAATGACACAGGTGATTCATTTACACATTTATTTTCTATCTTGCTTATTCTACTAGACTGAAATGGAGAACAATGCCAGCAATTTTATAGACATTTTGACATAAACAGGTATTTTGATGTTGAACAATTGTACAGACTACTACATGCATATAAGTATGCTGATTGGTGCAGAAATATTGAGTTGATCAGCAAAACTATTAATACGAAATCACATTTTCATTTTTATGGAGTTCAAATGCAGCAGATGTGGGGACATTGATACAAAACACCATTAAATGGGAGAGAAAGGCATTGTATTAATGGTGCAGGATGGACAGCTGAACAAACACGAGTACACTAAATCGTATCCTCCTTACAAAGTTGAAATCAAAACATTTTGTTTGCAAATATAATGAAATAAAGCATGTTGAGGCAGATGAATGAGACTACACAAGACATAACCACTTATGTATATGCTTTAGCTTCTATTAAGAGTTTGTATTAAAACTATTTCAACAGAGTATAAGATGAAATGCTAGTGTTATTATGTGTGCGGACAGGACAGGAAAACTTAATTGAGAAATCTTAAAAAATAAAATACTGATTGTGCTTCTTTTTCCCTGCAGCATTCAGAACATTCATAGACTAGTATGAAAACCCTCTAAAAACATTAAGTTAATAAAAATGAACGATACTTCATGCGACTGTACCTGTAAATCTAATAACATGTATAACTCAGAAATAGGAAGTTGTTTTACTTAATATGTATAGCAATTTTAAGAAGTATTAATTAAAAGTTTAATTTCTGATACTCTGTTTCTTAGGTTTTAAAAATAGTTTTAGGTGTTTTTAATCTGGGAGATGTTAGGGACTTAATAGAAACAATTAAAATCTTTACAACTTGAGAAAGAAGAATAGGTTGTATAATGATCTATTTTATAGGGAAATCATCCATGATTGTTACCAACAATGTTTTTTGTGTGCGTAATTACTGATAGTATTGAACAACTTCACCATAAGTTTTCATAAAATCACTTTGTGAATCTGACAGAGTTGTCCTGAGTTTAACAATAAGAGCATAATTCTAGCATTTAATGTTGAATTAATGAATTTTGGGAGTTAGATAATTTTTTAAAAAATATGACTCTAGTAAGCCAAAAAACAGTAGATAATTCAGGTTCCCCCTCCTGGCCCTAAACACACACATACACACACATAAACATACAGCCTCCTCAAAGCCGATCAACTGTAAAAAAATATATGCTATAAATTTAGCTTCCCCCATGTAACTCATTTAGAGATTTACCTTTCTCGATTAGCTTTTCTTTGTTATTTTTTCTTTCTCTGTTTTTCTCCCTCTCCTTTCATCTCCTCTCCTCCTTCCCTCCCTTTCTCTCTTTTCTCCTTCCTCCTTTCCCCTTTCCCCCCTCCCCCCAATGCTGGCCTTTGAAAGTCTATATATGTTAATTTTGTTGATACCCAACATTAATTTTGGAGACAAAAATTAAAATAATATATATTTTTGAATACTTGCTTAGTAGATTGGTTACTTCTGAGGAATGTACATACTTTGAAGAGTGAAAAGAGCTAATGTCAGGTTAGAATTCACTACAATATCCTCCCTTTATTTTACACATAACAGTGGTGAAAGAAACCATTTGAGGCAGGTCTACGTTGGCAATGGATAATAATTTAAGCAATTATATTGGAAAGTCAGTAGATATTTCTCTTTAGTTTGTTAGTAGCAACACTTTTAACCTGAACTACTCAATGTATTTTGTCTATGTAGATATGATGCAGAGATTTTTATTATAAGCCTGAAAAAACAGTTAAAAAAATACTACTTCAGTATTGATCGTAAAGAATGCAGATTGAAATGATTCAGTGAGCCATTTTACCTAAAAGCATTATTGCACTGCCTCCAACCTTTTTGGACTACATGTTGATGAAACAAGTATACAGTCACTTTTGTACCGTGGCCTATGTACATGACACCATAACAGAAGGTGTTGGCATAGTAAGATAAGACAATTACAATGGCAGCTTTTAAATGTAGCAGACATGGGTCAATCAACCTTGTTTTTACATAAGCTACATAGAGACGGGTAGTAAATACATTTGGTGAGCTGGTTGGGCAGCATAATGCTTTATTTGAATACTACTGAATAAACTAGAAAACTTTATTTTTTAAGAAACCTGAGGAATACAGTATTTGTTAGGCTATAACTAAATAGTAATAAGATCTAAACTGTCATGCAATTATGATTTAGAACATGATTTTTTTTAAGTGTTATGATAAGTTGATTAAAGCCCAAACTAAGTAATCTGTTATCCTAAAGTTTTCATAAAATTAATAAGCAAAAAACAAAACAAAACACCCCGAAACCAAACAACCTCATTAAAATCAACGTATTATTTTCAGTTTACCAATGATGGCTACTGGATATTCTGAAGGTGAACCTTTGGTATATCTTAGAAATTCTGTGTAGACTCAATGGAAGTGTATCCAAAAGTCAGCCTGTTTTTGATATTAGAGTCAGTCACAAGCCCGGGCTCCATAGTGCCCACCCTGCCTAGTTTGGAATAGCTGCATTTAGAGAGTGTAAGGACTGTACAATGTGCTGCATTATATGTAGTCCTGGTTATCACCCAGTGCCAATGTTCTTGTAGGAAATAAGGGCTCTATCTACATTTTTATGACCTGGCAATTCAAATAAATTGAAACAGAAAATGAGCCTCCTTTTCCGTTACCTTCCTTGATCAATAAGATTTTAACATTAAAAAAGTAAAACGAAAAGTCTCTGATGAAATCTGATAACAATCTATACTTTAGATTTTCAACATAAAATTTAATGAAGAAAAAATTTTTTAACACTTAAAGCTTTTATTCTTGTTTTATAGTTTATTCTGGCAAATAGTCAATTATGGTAAAACAAGAACCAAATTGGTTTTGAATTACTTTATGAAATATATCCTTAGGTTTACAAATATTTAAAGCAGAAAGATGAACTAGTATGTTGAATATTCACGTAATGACTAAGTATGTTTAATTTTGTGGTAACAGGAGGGTGTAAAAGACTCTTCAAATAGATAATATATCTAAAGTTTTAGTAATTGTAGGAAGCTAATTTTCCTCCAGAAGAAATTGGTATTTGTCATTAAACATTAAAATGTAAGGCAATTAGGTAAAAAAATTTGCATTACCTAGTCTTTGTGTCATGTTATTTGTCCAAATAATGTCAACCTTTCTTTAAAGCCACATGGGTAAAAAGTATATATACACATATACTTCAAAAAGTTTGTGGAAAGATTCATATTATTATTATTTTAATTCTATTTTTCCACAAACTTTTTGAAGTACCCTCGTACATACCTACTATTTGTCAGGTATTGTCCTAGGTGCTTTCTCATATACCACCTCATTTAAATTATAATAGTCTTTTAAAAAATGTTATCTTTATAATAAATGAGAAATATTAATTTCAAATGATCACCTAAAGATATTTTTACATAAAAGAGTTAAAAAAAATCCTAATCCAAATATGAATTATTGGTAATTGGATATATAGCAAAGGACAATTTTTCAATATGGCTTTCTCTCCACCCCTAATATCTTTTGCTAAAGTTTTATTTAAATTGCTATTATGGTTTTGGCCCAGGACCATATAAAAACTACTAGAGTGACATCAATTTTCCCTGATTGAAATGTTCATTACCAGTGAAAATGAGGAAAAGGGTAATATTAGTATTTTCCTTTTTTGTGTACTGCTCTGAAAACAGATACACTAATCAGTTACACACACAAATTTAGTGGGAAGTTTGCATTTAGGATGGTGCTTTGTGATAAATGAGAGTTAGGTACCACCTTTCTCATCAACCCAGCTATTTACCTTTAAAGTTCAAGAACGTAATAGAAGCTTAAAAAATATTGTATTTTTTTGTTAATCATGGGGGAGAACTTTGCGTCATTGTTTTCTTGGTCAAATCATATTATTATACTGTACGGAAACAGTCTCTTTGTCCTTAGGCCTCTCTAAGTTTCTGACTACCTAGACATCCTCCTGTTACCCTTGGATTTGGGCTTCAAGTTGCCATTGTGAATGGCCATTTGGTCCTGATTTTGACTCGGTACCTGGTGGATACTGCAGACAGGAGAGGAATGAAACATCTGAATGAGCAGGATCTGAGATTTGATCACAAGAATCCATTTTCAAACCAGGATGGTGAAACTTGACAAAAATACAGAAGGGAGCGAGAGGGTAAGTTGTATGCACAATTGGTCCCATTGTACTCCAGGGCACAGTAGGTAATGTTAATAGGTTGCCCTGTAATTTTCCCCTTTAAACATTTTCTTCCACCTCTCCTCACTTCTTCAAATAAAACAAGCAGGTAAGCAAACAGGCAAGCAACAATATAAAACAGAAAAGATTTCTGATTGAAAGCAAGGTGTTAAGAGCAGACATAGCCATTATGTAGTTAAATTAAAGGTTATTAAAAATGCTTGAGTGTGCCAATGGTACCTTATATTTATTTAATATACTCTTTTAAACATTTGTTTTTAAATTTTTTATGGTTTAATATTATACCTCTTTAAAATTGCATAAGTTTGGAACTTGGCTATTGTGTGACAAACCTAGTGTTTTTGTAAGTTGCAGGTTTTTCTTTTTCTTTTTTTCTTTCTTTGGTTTTGAACTAAATAGGAAGATTTTCCAGTTCTTTTGTGAGATTTTCATAGCATGTACATTTTGTAAATTCTGGTGATAGTATTTTGTTGGATGAGTAATTTGGGTAATATATATGTGCATTTGTTCTCTGTGTATTTGTTTTCCTTACAAAAAAACCTTCTAATTTCAATTAAATATTATGATGTGAGTATAATTTGTAGGTTAAAAACATAGCCTAACCCATATGCTGCAAATAAGAATGTTAGAAGCATCTTGCTTTAAAGATGGGCCAGAAATCTGGCTGTAATAGAATTTCTGGCCAGCACCCACAGATATCTATGGGAAGTCTAGAAACCACCTGTTTTTTTTTCACCAGGGTCAATTCAGGAGCATTTCCGGGCTCTATTTGTAATCTTCTAGTACAATAGACACTGTGGATTTTAGAGTGAGTCAACCCAATTGCTTTTTCTTCACAGGTCCATGATTCCTAAAAAAAACCCTCAATTTTGAGGTCTTACCTTGCTTCCCACTGGTGGCAGAAAGGTCAAAGTAGTATTTACTGTGTATCCAGAGTGCAGGCTAGAGCACTGCTAAACTTGTGATCTTGTTTTGATTTAGAAGCAGTAGGTAGGAATATTTCCAAAGTGCTGTGTAGATGCTTAGCAAGCTTTATCAGGTATTTTGGAATCAGAAAAGGAAAACTAAAAATTGGTCACTGAAAGAAAAATGCCTGGGATGTAGTTGTGATTTTGGCTATATGCAGGGTAACCAAAGATGGGATGGTAGAGAGCTTTCTCTCAAGTCCTGATTACCACATTCTTAATTCCACTTTCTCTCAGACTGGCCACTAGAGGGCACTCAACACAGAGAAATAACGAGCCGTATGGTGGGCTCCTGGCATCCTTTCTGAACCAGCACTTTGGCCTGTGCTCTGTTATCGCTATTCTGTGTTTCCCTGAGCTTGATTTTGAAAATCTATTGTTATTGTTTGGTATGCCATCCCAAATCTCTTTTAGGTTGAAATGGAGCAAAAATAACTAAAAGAAGAACTATCCAGCCATATAGTTTGCCAGTATTGCCCACAGTAGAGGGAAGATAAACTACATTACTCAGATTGGCATTCAGCTTGCATCAGACCAGCAGGTGGTGATGGCTTCTATCACTGCATGCATGCTAGCATTTGAAAAACTCAAGCAAAACAGTTATGGGAGTATAAAAAAAGATCATTTTTGGCATGTTTTCTTTTGCTGAAGTAGGAAATATCTTCATTAAAATACTTTGTCACTAGATTTCAGACAGCTACTATAATTTTAAACATGGATCTTTAGAAACTCTATATGGTGGAAATTCAGATCCTAGATTAAGGAATGAAAATAAGTAACTTGAATCTGATGGAAAATAAAAGGGGATTATGGTTATTCTCAGACAACAAACTCAAACATACCATTATACTATTTCTAGCTCACCCTGTGGAATTGAATTTCACTTGGGAATATTATCTGTTAAATATGAAACCTCTGCTAGACTGTAAATTTGAGGAAATAAACTGTACATTGTTATTTTTTGGCATATAATAGACACTCAGTAAATGTTTATTGAATGAAACATTTTATCAACAACAATCTGGAAATATCTGTTAGATGATAAGAATTAATTTCTTCAGGAGAGAAAGTAAAGTTGGAATTATGGCCTCAATTACAAATTTCGTGTAAATAATAAATATTTAGTCTAAATTTTAAACAAGTGTATACATATACCTACTATAAACTTCTCTGCTTAAAAACACATTTAATTTATTTACTTTTTTCTAGTCTTTCTTCCTTTTTTTTTTGTACTTGTATATTTTACTGGCCTTGGGTTGCCTTATTATTAAAGAGTATACTCCTGGCTCCCTTTATTTATATGTATATTATATATAGATTTAAATCCTTTTAGACTTGATAAGCAAGAGATTGTGCACTAATGGCAATGGTAAATAAGTACTTATAGAATTGTCAGACTGTTTAAAATGGCAAGTAGAAGAAATGGTTATTGAAACCACAAAAGGATAGCATTAGGTCGCAACACGTGCTAAATTAAATAATATAGGATGTTCTCCAAGATTCTGGAGTTGGGACTTTTCTTATTTCTTAGTAGAGTTGGGCCTTTAAAGTTTTCATTTTTATTTAGATTTTGTAGTTTTCTTTTTCTTTTTTAGTTTTGTTTGGGAGAGGACAGTGGCAAAGGCAAAATACCCAATATATTTTCAAATCCGCACAATCCTAGTGAATAAGTGCCTTGAGACAAGCTAAGCAATTTTTGAATACTGAATTTTAAATATCTTTCATTTAGAAATTCAGAGAACTAAGAGAGACTAGTGATACAACCCTAAAATATTGCCTTATAGTCAATAGGAGTAAAAAAAAGTAATAAAATTTTTTACTTTTAATCACATAACTGTCAAATGCACTATTGAAATATAAAATTCTTAGTAGACCTTTCCATTGGTATTGTTTTGCTCTAGTTTGTGATAGACTATTATTGACTATTTTGACAAGCAGCATATCTAATTGAGAAATTACTTTTTGCTTTATCGGATAATAAGAAAAGTCAACCCATAACATCACTCTGATCAACAATTTGTTATTTCAAGTGTGAAATCTAAACTGTGATTCAAAAATAATTGTACATCAGACTTTATACCACTCATCTATTTCTTGAGAAAACAGTTATTTGGAAAATAGTTTCATTTGTTCCTGTCATATGTTTTCCTGGTTTGATAACTGAGTGATTTTTCCATTCTCAGAAAAGGCATTTTTTCACTAACCAAATCATCCTTGGCTTGGTTTTAAATGGGCCAGGCAGTAGGTCCCATGAGGCCAGCGTTGTACCCTAACACCAAGTTATAGTGCCTGGTATAGGATATAGGCATGTTCAACTAATATTTGTTGAATGAATGAACAGTGAAATGATGATCAAAGTCAATCAGACAATATTTTTTTTAACTTAAAAGTATTTCCAAAGTTCTATTTGCTTCTTTTTCAGACGATTAAATGGCTTCCTGCAGCCCTCTGCCTAATGTGTATGTCACATTACATCACGAACAATGAATTCTTTTCTTTAACCAAGGGATGTGTATCTTATGACCAGAATTTCGAACTGGCAAGCATATGTGCTGAAGATAGTCAATGCCAGTTATCTCAAGTCATTACCATTTGGCATGATCTACTGCTGCTTTAAACAAGCTGTGTAACTATAAATGCATCTCCAGTTTTGTTTACAGAATTTTGGATATTAATAGGAAAAAAATCTAACTAAACATACTTTCCTATGGTACATTGGAACACCAGACTTAAAGCCAGATGATGTAGATGAGACCACGTTCTACTATTCACCAATGACCTGTGTGAACTTGAGCAAAATACGTAACCTCTCTGGTCCTTTACTGACAATTAGGCTGTGGTGAGATAAGAATCTATAAAGTACTATAAATACATGAGGATTTTTTTTTTTTGGCTATTCAAATTTCAAGAGAAAATAGTTGAATTGTTGACTTTCCTTGGCCAGTGTCTACATGACACTGAAACTGTTTTGATGAGAAATTAATGGGAACAGACACTTGGAACATATTCTCCTTGTTATCAAATTTAGTCCTATCAAGATAATGCTTAATCCAATGCTTGCTTCAAAGCAGTTGGTTGTGCCACAGTGGTGACTTCCTAGTGAAAATGTTTAGACAGTATTTAAATCAGCTCTAGGGACCCACATAGTAGGTTACCCTTGTATGTGTGGTCCAAATCCAGGACATATATTGATGCACCCATTTCTATCCTCTTATGATTGGGCTCAATCTTGTGGCAATTTTCACTCGTTGTTTAGAGAGCCAGAAGAATCAGAGTAGCCTGGGACTGTTATTTTGAGGTTGTTCAAATGGTCTTTACTCATTGACATTTGTCCCTGTTCACTGAACTAGGTAATGATGAGTGAACCCTCTCAGCAGCAGAAATCTCCAGTGCCCCGCAGAGAACCAATCTCTATGTTCTTGCCATTCATGCAGTGTTTCTCAAACTGGGGATGTATTTTCCAGGGGTTATGAAAGAGGTATGTGAAGTTATAAGAGTATCAGTTTTACTAGTTGATAAGTAATATAAAACACCATTTAAAAAATATTGAAACAGATATATCATGGAGTAAAATGCAGCATTTACATGAATTTTTAATGTAAAACATAAGACTTCAAAAGAACTTTGTGCTTGGTATATTCCCAGGTTATTCCAGGCACACATGTTCATTCTCTGCAGTAAGTGCAGTTCATTGGAAAGGTTTAGGAAGCACTGCACAAGTGCATCCTGGGAACCGTCAGTCCCCAAACTTCCTCGCTATGAGACACCAAAGTCAAAGAGTTCTTTAGAGGAGGATTTTCTTTTTTTCCTAGCTGAAGCCTTTCAGCCCAGAGGAACTAAGAATCGAAGCTTTCCATGGGATGTTCTTGAAAATTCTTCAAAACTTAAAAAAATACCTTAGATTAAAGAGGAAAAGGTTTTTAGGGAGGAAAATCTAGGATTTGTTAACTAGGCAAGTTTTCTGATATTAACCATTCTGGAACAAGGTTCTCAGTAGAATCCTTACCAGACACATGAAAATAGGCATTAGTCAACTTTCAGGGCAATAAGTCAAGTCCACTTATGCAGGAGTGCATAATAGAAAAGGTTGAGGTTCATCAATAAGAAACATTAGAAAATAACTGCTTTATGAGGGTATGCAAAGAAAATGATTTTCCTAACTTATTTGCTATTCATCTAATAGCAGATATACCTCTTTGACTCTGAAAAACGATACATAGAAAATCCAAGCACTCTAGATTTACAGAAACTGATCAACATTTAGTTTTAGACACTGAAATAAATGAGTTATATAAATATCAATGATTAATGACCATAAACTCTTATAGGTTATGTTTTGAAACAAACATGAAAACCATTAAGACATTCTAAGCACAGTGAAAAAAGAACTGTTTAAAATTATTTTTAGCAGTTAGGACTGTTTGGACTTCAACTAAGGTTAAAACATGTTTCCTTATCTGAGATATAATGGCAAGATTCTGTTAATAAAGAAATGTTATTGCTTAAAGCTTAAGTTAGATTCTAAACATTTGGGCTGTTTTTTCCAGTGCTTTTTTTTCTTTTCAAAAATAGAATAAAATTTAGAATGTTTTCTTTTTCTTTAAACAGTAAGTTTTACTTTAGATTTGGCCCAACAATTTCCTGACTAGTTTCTTGAATCGTATACACTTACAAATGCATTAGCATTATGCTGAGGCTAAACCTGGACATTCCTGGGAGACCAAGGAATCATATTAATTTGAAGTCTTAAGACAGCTTAGAAATAATTTTGTCTTGATTTTTATTGGGGCAAATTTGAAACCAGAGCCTTGATTTCTGTGAAGAAAAGTGGAGTCAAATGACCTGAGTTCTAGCACAGACTTCACCAACAGGGCAGCCTCCAGCAAGTGCCTTTGGATTTCATTGTTCTCTGCAGAAAATGCTGGAAGTAGCTTTCAACAAAGATAGTTCTAACCACCTGCTGGGCAGCAGGGAGGTTAGAAATGTAAGTGTGTGTTTCTAGCTGCTGCAATCACTGAAGGTGCTACCGTTCTCTGTGGTTCTGGATCCTGTTATTCACATTTTGCAAATGGCAGTGTCCCCCTGTCCCTCTGCCCTGTCCCATATTGAGAAATACTGCATGGCCCATTGTTAGGCCAGGGCTCTTTTCATAGTAACTCATGACTGAACCACCTCTATCTATGGGGTGGGGAGGGGCAGTCTCACTTAAATGGCTCTGCTTTCAGTGTGTCAAAAGTCACTTTTTGGAATTCCCATTTTTGGCATATCTGCATTCTATTCTTAGATCTTCAGTTAGAAAAGGTTATATTGGATACAAGTGGAAAATACAGTCATCTTTAATGGCCAAAATACATTTTTTTTCTAAAAATAAAACCTGATTTCCAAATGTGGAGTGCCATTGTTTTAAAAGTTTAGTCATATGATATAACCATTTACATATTTTCAGTTTTTTTAAAAAATGCATTTCTGTCATAGGCTGTGGCATGATATATAATTTACTGGCTAAATTTCAGGCTTAAATTCCAAATAATTTGATATCTGGTCATTAAATCTTGAATTTATAAATAAAAGCACAAATGCTACAACTAAGAGAAAGCAAAAAAGAAAAGTATCCTATGAATTATATCACAAATAAATAAAAATACTGTATTCCTTTAAACAAATGTACTTTTAAGAGCTTTATAACCCAAAGCGAGATATGCAAGATGGTTTAAGAAGAGGCTGCAATTTTGCAACAGGAAGTCTGAACAGCTCCTCCAGGCAGTAGCTGTGAAGGAAATACCTGTGTCTCAAAAACTTGTTTCCATGTGTTCTTGACACATTTGCATCCGGCCCTGTTATTTACAGTCATGCATTCTGCAAGCTCAAAGCACCTTAATCCTCATAATTATGAATGCATGCAATGACATTTCATCCTTTCATGTGCAAATTCTAAAATTCCTTGTAACATAAAAGTTAAAATTTGAAACTCTGCCTACAATTTGAAATGAAAGGATCAAAAATGTCAGACATTGCAGAATACTGGTTCCTAATAGAGCTCTCTTTATTTGTTCACTGTTCTTTAACCATTTTTTGTTTGTTACAAAATGCAATCTTGACTCTTTATTTAAACAGTACTTAAACTAAACTGTTCATGCCATGCAAAAATAACATTTTATGCACTTTTTTTGGGGGGGGCTTCCCATATTTTAGTTCACAGGCATATTTACCATGTTTTTAAGAAACCAGTTTTGTTTTGCTTTTTATTGCTTTTGTAACTAGTCACATGCTGGTTTCACGTGAGGGACAATAGCCTGTGTCTCCTGGGTTGGAATGAATTTCTGGGGCAAACAAGTGGTTTTCCATCTTATACGCTTCTTGACTACTGTCCTTTTTTACTTCCCCTGCAGCATGGTAAATGTCTTGTCTACAGTTGTGACCTGTATTCTGTGGGGAGGAAGAGTCCTCACAGCCCTCTTCTTGTAAAGGGTCTCTTCCATCACTAGGCTTATCTGCAAAGCAATTTGGGCTGGAGTCCGCCTGCTTGTCCTGCCCTGCCCCTTGGAGCTCTAAGAAGTTTTCATCTTCGCCACTATCTATTTCAGTGAAGCTCCTCCTCTCTCTTGAAGAGAAAGGAAACAGTTTCTTGGGGAACCTAGGGGACAGTCCTTTGGAAGGTCCCTGACAATGTGCTGAAACCTCAGTGCCCAGCACAGGTCTGTCTCCCCGGGCAAGGGTTTCTTCTAAGAGGATGGTACTGATATGTTGCGGGGTGGTGAGCGAAAGGTCAGTTGTCATTACTGGCAGTGGCCTGGCTGTGCTGGGTGGGGTCTGTGGTACACTGCTTCGATTTTCCTTAAAGTTCACTTTGAGGGATCTGGACTTTAGTGGGTTGCTGCCTTTTAGTGAGCTCTTAGGGCTGTCGGTGGCATTGTCAGACTGCAAAGGACCATGGAGGCCACACTGGGAATCCCTGGCATCAACATTCACAGTTATGTCGATTGGGGCATAGTCTAGTGTGGCATCCCTGACAGCAGGCCCCTTCTCTCTGATTAGTGTTAGAAATGGGGGGCCCCTGGCTCTTTGGTGCTCTTCTATCCCTGTGAGTTCAGTTGGGAACTTCATCTGCAGGTGAGATGCGGAAGGCGGTGGCAGGGGCGATCTCTCCGTCTCTGTGAAGTCGGTGGCACAACTGGTGAAGCTGTCGATGCTGGAGGTGCTCTTCATGTCCACGATGACCTCGGTCTGTGCCACGGCCGGCTGCTCCTGTGGGTAGACCACTTCTTCCATTTCTATCTCTTCTTCATATACAGATGGCCTCTCAGACTGTTCTTGGCAGTCCGGGTTTGGGTGAGAATGAGGCTGTGTCTTGGTGATTTCATTGTACAGCATCTCCAGTTTCTGGGCACTCAGATGCTGTGGGCTGGAGGAAGAAGTGTTGTTCAGCTGCTCGTGGGAGTCTTTTTGGCTAACCTCCTGGTACTTATTCTCGTAAGACTTGTTGGAGCTTGTTTCCGACAGAGCCTTCCTGGCCCACTTCCACCTGCTTGGAGATAGGTGATTGTCATTGGCCGAATCCTTCATATTGGCTGATTCCCCAGCCTTCTCGACAGCCACATCTATCAGTTCCATACTTCGAGCAAAGGCATCCTTCAAGTTCATAGAAACGATGCTTCCATTCCTTTTGGCCCGCTCAAGAGCCTCTCTTCTTTTAATGGCTTTCTCCTGGCGTTTCTGCTCCTTGTAAAACTCAGAAAAATTGTTCACAATGATTGGGATAGGAAGGGCAATAACCAGAACCCCAGCAATACAGCACAGGCCTCCTACAATTTTCCCTAGTAACGTTTTCGGGTAAATGTCACCATAGCCGACAGTGGTCATGGTGATGGTGGCCCACCAAAATGATGCAGGGATACTGGTGAACTTGGTAGACTCTTCATCCTTCTCAGCAAAAAATACCAGGCTGGAAAATATCATTATCCCCATGGCCAAAAACAATATCAACAAGCCCAATTCATTGTAACTCCGTCTGAGGGTGAACCCCAGAGACTGCAGACCTGTCGAATGTCTGGCGAGTTTCAGGATCCTGAGGATGCGCATGATTCGAAAAATCTGGACAACACGCCTCACGTTTTGGAACTGCAGCACGCTCTTGTTGGACTCCGTGAGGAAAATGGTGACATAGTATGGCAAGATGGCCAACAGATCAATGACGTTTAGTGGGCCTTTAAAGAACTTCCATTTATTTGGTGAGGATAGAAACCGTAAAAGATACTCCATAGTAAACCAAGCAATACACACAGCCTCCACGTGTGCCAATTGGCGGTTGTCACTGGGTTGTCCAAATTCATCCGTTTCTTGCAGCTCCGGTAGTGTATTGAGAGACAAAGCAATGGTGGAAAGTACGATGAACAGGATAGACACGATGGCCAAAATCTGGAAAAAAGGAAGTTCAAGTTAGTAAATTCTCTTAGTTTTGCTTAGGCAGCTAGGAAAAGTATGGATCAATGATTCTTTAAATGATATGTTATGCTCTGAGTTATTCCAAGAAGGTTTTATGAAGGCAACTTTACGACCTAAAATTCCCAAACTAATACAAATACATTCACTCTTTACAACTTCATTTCATTTAGAAGCCTAATGTGTATTGAAATTCCATGACCTAAGCAACTTGAAAAAAATCCATTCCCCCCAACCCACTGCCCATTGTTCTTAGCATATTTGTGTGGGTATCCACCACTTGGATGAGGGCCCCATATGGCTGGAATAGTATTTTGGGGAGTCACCATCTATCTTCTCTTAGTTATCTGTAATCTTTCTTTCTTAATCACTAGGTTTATGTTTCCTTAAGTGAATTGTTATACATACTACATAAGCTAGAAAGAATTCATGATCTCTAGAAGTTTTATTCTACAAGTAAAAACACAAATGCAGACCTACACATGGAGATAGAATATGGCACTCTGTACAACAATGCTTCGCCTAAGAACAAATACTAATTATATAATAAGTACTGACATCAGAACCAAGTCAGGACTTCTGGCCAGCATCATGTGGGAAAGAAAGATTAGGCACTAACTTCCTTCAGTCAAGGAAGGTTTCATAAAGAAGAGGTTGGAAAAGGTCCATGGTGATCTCAGTGCAGGGCAGACATTCTAGGCAGAGGAAACAGCAGCATGATGTCAGACGTGGAAGGAAAGAGAAATTGCTCAGAAAGAAGAGGATCAAGTACTGCATTTTAGAGTCAGATGGTCTGAGTTCTAACCCTGACTTTACTGCTTACTGTGTGACCTTGGACAAGTTTTTAACCTCGCTGTGTCTCAGTTTACAAATCTGTTTAATGAAGGTAACAACTAGACCTCCTTCAGGGTTGCTGTAAAGATTACATGGTACACAGACATTGCTAAATAATTGAAAGGTTCTCGTATTGTTAGAGACTAAAATGACCCAGGAGTTCAGTCTGGACAAAGGGCAAGAACAGATATGTGGGAAATCTGTAAAATCATGCATGATATAGACATCCCAACAAGGGATCTCCCCACTGTAACATGGTGTTCTACTTTTATGGGGCAAAGTGGGAAGATTAAGGTTTGAGGGCAATGCAAGGAAGCACTTCTTTGTTTAGTAAAGATTGTGCATTTGGAACCCACAATTCTTGGTGGAGTAGAAAATCTCTCTTACCTACATTAGGTCTGGCTTGGTTTCACCTTTGCCAACACCTTAGGAGGTACCATTGGTCCCAGTTATTATATGTAGCTTTGAGAAAAATATCCTGAGAGTGACTGTTTCATTTAGAGACTCCACTTCTAGTAAACATGTCAAAGGACAATGATTAAACATCGTGAGGCCACATAGCTCAGTACACATTAGACTGTGAAAAAATTAGTTTACATCAGGGCTTCTGACTTCTTTCTCCCTCTAGTTTCTTCTCTTTATCCCTCTAAGTTTCTCTACTTCTTGGTTATTCTTTTTCCCTTCCTCCTTTCTCCTCTTATGCCTCCTCTATACCGTTCCTTGTTTTCTCTTCCTCTTCTTCTGGCACCCATCTTTCCTCTTACATTGCTAATCAAACTCCAAAATAATGTATTTCAGAATGTGTTGCAGGTACTAAATAAAGACTTATGGATCTTTAAAAAACAGTGTTTTTTCTTAGAAGTAGGTGAAGTACTTTTTACTTGAATATACTTCAGAATTTCCTTTAAAAATGAACATCAGTGAGTTACAATAGAAAAAGTTTCTCTTCATCTCCACCAAGAGACTGTGAAGTCTAAAGTTAGAAACTCCCTCGAGAAGGGTTAGATAAGTGCATGGATAACGGATCCAGATGGTTTGTTAAAGACAAGTTGGGAATGCTTGCCTTGAATCCTACCCTCAGAGGCCAATGGCAGCGTGACATCTGCAATATTCTGTCACTAAAATATTCCCAAAGAAGGACTAGTCATATCCCATCCATTCTTATGCTCTTACCATAAGGAACCAGGTCCTACTATGTATTTTCTAGCAGGTCACACTGTTGCTAATTACCTTTGGTATTTTAATATTGGGATTGCTGCAATCTTTCCTGTGCTGATAATCCATACACTAGATTTTCCACACATCCTAATCTGTTCACTGGCCCATTTTGGATGCATTTTTACTGATGTTTATCACTTCAGAGAGAGAGGAGAAAAGTAGAGAAGCAAATGAATTCATTCTGTTATCTTCCAACCTTTTGGACGAAGAACAAAGTGGATGGCCCAAGATGGGCCTTCAGTTTTCCTTGACTACACAGTCAGAGCTGGATTGTAGGCCATTTTACTTCTGCAGCTAATTTTGGGAAATAATGAAACACTGTATGGCTTATACAGTCTATAAACCATAGACTGTAGTCTATAATCTGGTAGATCACAATTTAACAAATTGTCTATAGTCTAGTAGATCACAATAAAACAAATATGGCTACATTTAACACTTGGAAATTTAGCATATACACAACATGACTTGCAGTAAATTCTTGAAGTAAAAGAATTACTGAAGAAAAAACCAGTCAAACCCTTAGCAACCACACATTCATGTTAAAGAAACCATAAGGTATTAAAGTGCATTATTTTCTGTCTTGTGTTCAACTTTAATCTGTCAAATCCCATTTGCTCTCAATTTAGAGGATTGATTTATTTCAAATATCTTGCAAAGCTTAGAGTTCTCTCAGAAAGACTGCACTTTAGACAAATTATTCAATATATCAAAGGTGATGTGTGGAACAATAAGCCAAATGCAAGTTTATTGTCTTACTGTAGAATTGTTTTTTTAAAAACATGATAAATATAATAAATGTGAAATTTTGCTTTAAGCTACAGGATGTACTTATAAGCATAAATATTGACTTTAATACAGCAAACTCTTGGGGCCGGCCTGGTGGCACACTGCTACAGTGCGCTGCTTGGGAGTGTGGCGGCGCTCCCGCCGAGGGTTCGGATCCCACATACAGACCGGTTCCCACTCACTGGCTGAGCGAGGTGTGGGTGCAACACCGAGGGTTGCGATCCCGTTGCCGGTCCCAGTCCGGTACGGGCGCAACACTGAGAGTTGCAATCCGTTGCCGGACACGAAAAAAGAGACAAAAAGGGGGAAAAAAAAAATACAGCAAACTCTTATGGTGCTTTGGTATTGCTTCTGTTTTTCAATTGAAACATAATTGAATATACATATTTGTAAGGTACATAGTTGACTATCAGTATTTGTGTACAATATATGATGATCATATCAGGATAATTAGCATATTCATCCTTACAAAACGTGATTATTCTTTGTGTTCATTACCCAATTTCTCCCTAACCCTCTCCGCATCTCCCTTTCTCACCTCTAGTAACCATAGTTCTGTTCTCTCCTTCCGAAATTTCAATGTCTTATTGTGGTTGTTTTTTGTTTGTTTGTTTCATCCTCTATTTCTTTGTTCATTTACTTTTTAGCACCCGCTTATGAATGAGGACATGTGGTATTTCTCTTTTTATGCCTGGCTTATTTTGCTTAACATGATTTTCTCCAAGCTCATCCATGTTGCTGCAAATGGTGGAATTTCATTCTTTTTTATGGCTGAGTAATATTTGATTATGTGTATATACTACAATTTTCCTTATCCAGTTGTTTGCCAATAGACACTTAGGTTGGTCCCGTATCTTGGCTATTGTAAATAGAGCTGCAATAAACATAGAAGTGCAGGTTTCCCTTTGATGTGATGATTTCCACTCCTTTGGGTATATATCCAGCAGTGGGATTGCTGGATCATAAGGTAGTTGGATCTGCAGTTGTTTCAGAAACCTCCATATTATTTTTCATAATGGCTGTCCTAATTTACAGTCCCACCCACAGTGTAGAAGCATTCCCCTTTTTCTGCATCCTCACCAGCATTCATCATTTTCTGTCTTTTTGAAAATAACAAGTCTAACTGGGATGAGATATTATCTCAATGTGGTCTTGATTTGCATTTCTCTGATCGTTTGTGATGTTGAGCATTTTTTCATGTACCTATGGGACATTTTATATCTTTGTTTGAGAAATATCTATTCAGCTCCTTTGCTCATTTTTTAATCAGATTATTTGTTTTTTTACTAAGTTGGTTGAGTTCCTTGTATATTCTGGAAATCAATTCCTTGTCATATGCATAATTTGCAAATATTTTCTCCCACTCTGTTGTTTGTCTTTTCAGTCCACTGAATGTTTCCTTTGCTGTGCAGAAGCTTTTTAGTTTGATATAATCCCATTTTAGTTTGATATAATCCCATTATAAAGTCTGCCCAATCTTACTTCCTGAGGTGTTTCCCCATGTTTTCTTCTAGGAGTTTTATAGTTTCAGGTCTTATATTTAATTCTTTAATCCATTTTGAGTTGATTTTGGTATATGGTGAGATGTATGGGTCTAGTTTCATTCTTCTACATATGAATGTACAGTTTTCCCAGCACCATTTATTGAAGAGGATGTCCTTTCCCCAATGTATGTTCTTGTGCCTTTGTCAAAGATCAGTTGGCAGTAGGTATGTGGATTGATTTCTGGGTTATTTATTTTATTTCATTGGTCTCTGTGTCTGTTTTTATGCCACTACTATGCTGCTTTGGTTATGATAGCTTTGTAGTATAATTTGAAGTCAGGTAGTGTAATGCCTCTGGCTTTATTTATTTATTTATTTATTTGCTCAGGATTGCTTTGGCTATTTGGGGTCTTTTGCTGTTCCATATGAATGTTAGGATTGTTTTTTCCTTTTCATGGTGAAGAATGCCAATGGTATTTTGATGGGGATTGCATTGAATCTGTAGATTGTTTTGGATAATATAGGCATTTGCCTAATGTTAATTCTTCCAATCCATGAACATGGAATGTCTTTCACCTTTTGTGTCCTCTTTAATTTCTTTCAGTTGTGATTTGATGTTTACATTGTAGAGATCTTTCATCTCATTGGTTAAATTTATTCCTATGTATTTTATTCTTTTGGTAGCTATTGTAAATGGAGTGGCTTTCTTGATTTCTTTTTCTGCTAGTTCATTCTTGGAGTATAAAAACACAACTGAATTTTGTATATTGATTTTGTATCCTGCAACTTTATTGAATTTGTTTATCAGCTCTAGGAATTTTTTGGTAGAGTCTTTAGGTTTTTCTATACATAGGATTGTGTCATCTGCAAACAGGGACAGTTTGACTTTGTCTTTTCCAATCTGGATGTCTTTTATTTCCTTCTCTTGCCTGATTGTTCTGGCTAGTACTTCCAATACTATGTTAAATAGGAGTGGTGATAGTAGTGGGCATCCTTGTCTTGTTGCTATTTTTAAAAGAAAAGTTTTCAGCTTTTCCCTATTCAGAATGATACTGACAGTGGGTTTGTCATATATGGCTTTTATTGTGTTAAGATACTTCAATACCTAATTTGTTGAGAGTCTTTGTCATGAAGGTATGTTTAGTCTAATGCTTTTTCTGTGTCAATTGGGAAGATTATCCAGTTTTGTCCTTGATTTAGTTGATGTGGTGTATCATATTGATTGATTTGCATTTGAACAAATGAGTATGTTCAACCATCCTTGCATCTCTGAGATGAATCCTACTTAATCATGATGTAAAATCTTTGTTTATCATAACTATGTACAGGTTAGGATATAACTGACTCAGGTTTTAATCCCTCCCACAACTGGCCTCCATAGCTGGCAGGAGTTGAACTGTTTCTCT
This sequence comes from Galeopterus variegatus, assembly GCF_000696425.1. Taxonomy (NCBI): domain Eukaryota; kingdom Metazoa; phylum Chordata; class Mammalia; order Dermoptera; family Cynocephalidae; genus Galeopterus; species Galeopterus variegatus. Next base: position 516,651 of record NW_007726525.1, on the reverse strand, counting down.
CAGCTCTAGCAAATAGACTTATGTTTGCACATGGTAAGAGAAGTAGAGATTCCAAGCAATTATTTGTGTGATGTTGGTCAAGCCCCCTTGGAGATTTGGATTAGGTCATCTCCAGGGTTCCTTTCGCCTCTAACATTTGGTGATTCTTCATGTAAATTAAATATTTTGCTAATTTCAGTAATGTGTGTAAACCAAACCAAGGACAATTCACAACTGATCCTGTCATTTTGATTGAGTTGCATGGCCAAAATAAAATTTTGTTGCTTAAATAAAAAATTCAAAAGGCAAGAAAGCTAACCCATTTACGATAGCAACCCCAAAATAAAATTCTTAGGAATAAAGTTAACCAAGGATGTGAAAAACCTCTATGAAGAGAACTACAAACCACTGCTGAGAGAAATTAAAGAGGACACTAGAAGATGGAAAGATGTCCCATGCTCTTGGATCGAAGAATTAACATTGTAAAAATGTCCATATTACCCAAAGTGATCTACAGATTCAATGCAATCCCCCTCAAAATTCCAATGACATTTTTCTCAGAAATGGAAAAAATTATCCAGACATTTATATGGAATAACAAAAGACCATGCATAGCCAAAGCAATCCTGAGCAAAAAAAAATAAAGCGGGAGGCATAACACTACATGACTTTCAACTATATTATCAGGCTATAATAACCAAAACAGCATGATACTAGCATAAAAACAGACACGTGGATCAATGGAATAGAATAGAGAACCCAGAAATCAACCCACACACCTACAGCCATCTGATCTTTGACAAAGGCATCAAATCAACACACTGGGGAAGAGACTGCCTCTTCAACAAATGGTGCTGGGATAACTGGATATTCATATGTAGGAGAATGAAACTAGACCCGTACCTCTCACCATATACCAAAATCAACTCAAAATGGATTAAAAAATTAAATATAAATCTTGAGACAATAAAACTCCTTAAAGAAAACTTAGAGGAAACACTCCAGGAAGTAGGAGTGGGTACAGACTTCATGAATATGACCCCAAAAGCACAGACAACTAAAGGAAAATTAAACAAATGGGATTATATCAAACTAAAAAGCTTCTGCACAGCAAAAGAAACAATCAACAGAGTGAAAAGACAACCAACAGAGTGGGAGAAAATATTTGCAAAATATACATCTGACAAAGGATTAATATCCAGAATATACAAGGAACTGAAACAACTTCACAGCAAAAAAACAAATAACCCAATTAAAAAATGAGCAAAGCAGCTGAATAGGCATTTCTCAGAGGAAGATAAATGAATGGCAAACAGACACATGAAAAAATGCTCAACATCACTCACCATCTGTGAAATACAAATCAAAACCACTTTGAGATACCATCTCACTCCAGTCAGGATGGCTAACATCTAAAAGACTGAGAATGATAAGTCCCGGAGAGGTTGCAGAGAAAAAGGAACTCTCATACACTGTTGGTGGGACTGCAAAATGGTGCAGCCTTTATAGAAAATGGTATGGAGGTTCCTCAAACAGTTACAGATAGATCTACCATATGACCCAACTATTCCACTGCTGGAAATATACGCAGAGGAATGGAAATCATCATGCTGAAGGGATACCTGTACTCCCATGTTTATTGCAGCTCTATTTACAATAGCCAACAGTTGGAACCAGCCCAAATGTCCATCATTATATGGACAGTGGATAAGGGAACTGTGTTTTTTCTACACTATGGAATACTACTGTGCTATAAAAAGGAATGAAATACTACCATTCACAACATGGATGGACTTAGAGAAAATTATATTAAGTGAAATAAGTCAGGCACAGAAAGAGAAATACCACATGTTCTCACTTATTTGTGGGAGCTAAAAATATATAAATAAATAAATACACAAACAAATAAAGGGTTGGGGGTAAGAAGATATAACAATCACAACAATTCCTTAAACTTGTTAAGACAAGTGAACAGATATGATGTGGGGGGGGAGTGGGGAGGGGGAGAGAAACGGGTAAAGGGTCACAAAAATCAACTACAATGTACACTGAGAAGCTAAAATAAAAAAAAATTCAAAAGGAAAGGCTTTGAAAAATATTGCACTGTGTATGTTCAAGCATTTAGTAACTGGGAATAGACATTCTTCCTGGATAAAACTTTTTTCCCCTCATTTGCAATTAGAACTAAGACAGCTGGAGACTTGCCTCAATTGTACCATGTCTTGATGTTAATCCCTTCAAGATATGGTTGTTTTGCGGCAAAAAAAAAAACACAGGATAAGGAACTAAAAAATGTGGCTGTACCTCTGTTGGCTACACGAACAAGCCCGTTCCCTTTCTGAGCTTCAATTCCCTCATCTGCAAAATGAGGCACCTCACATTTGCCTCATCTGCTTGGGAGGGTTGTTGAGGATCAAACTGGCTCAGTGCCTTGGGGCCTGCCCGTGGACCTGAGTCCTGGAGTTGGGAACTGGACTCCCCTCCCACAACCAGGCACACTGCGCCAGCACTTCAGGGCCTGCCCGGGGACCTGGGGCATGGAGAAGTGGATTGGACACACTCTACAACCAGGCACACCATCAGCACCAAGGAGCATGCCAAAAATATCACTTCCATGTGGGTGGCCCACCACTGCCACCACAATAACCATGGCTGCTGCGAAAGTAGCTAGCCGCCACAACCACCACACAGATGGTCCGCCAACCACTGGAGTGCATGGCCACAAGAAGAGTTACCAGCGGAGATAAAGAAAAGAAGAGAATGTCTCTCTCCACAAAGCCCATTTCAGAGTGACAGGAGAAGCATCTGCTCTATGATAACATTGGGGGACCTGATCACACCTCTCAGCATTGGACAGATCATCTAGGCAACAAATCAACAGAGTAACCATTATTCTTTCAGAAGGAGAGAAGAAACCTAGAGTAATTAGAGGGGGGAGAGGGGATGGAGTGCGGGAAGGGGAGAGATTGGACAAGGGGCATAAAGAATAATGATTTGTAACAATATATATGTAAGTAATATTGATTTGATCTATATGTTCAACCCCCAAAATATGTATAATCAACTTTGATTCAATAAATAAAATAAATTAAAAAAATAAAAGAAACAGTACTGTTCTAAATGAAATGAATAAATAAATAAATAAAAGTGTTATCACTATAAGAAAAGCTGAAGATTTGTTTGGAAAAAGCCTTTGGCCAGCACTGGGAGGGAATAAGAAACATTAAAACTGTTTATCTGCCATTTAAATACAACCCCAGACCTATTTAATATTCATATTTTTAACGCTTTCAATCACATTCTTTCTCCAAAGCAGTGGTTTGAATGATAAACACAGATAACTGTACCTTATTTTCCTTTCGACTGAACCATCTAATTTATTAAAGAGTTAGACTGAAGTTGCTTCAGCTGGACTTAACCTTCTTCTCATCTTAAAATATGCAGAGAGTTTTCTAGCCTGGGCCTCAGCTGTGATCATCTGCTGTATATTCACCAGCATTCACCACTTGACAAAAACGCATGGAAACTTCTGTGCCTTCCACAGGAAGGTCCTTGTGTCACTTTCTCTCTCCCCTCTCTCTTTACCTCTCCTTCCTTCCTTTCATAAATATATACTGAGAGGCAACAGAAAGTGAATTTTAAGCTCGTAACTATATAGCACTCTTGCTTTATCTTCCTAGTGGAATAGAGTATATATTTTTTCTTTTTTCTTTTTTTTCCTTTTTGTCTTTTTTACTGACCGGTACGGGATCTCAACCCTCGGTGTCGTGCCCGTACCGGGGACCGGCAACAGGATCGCAACCCTTGGTGTTGCGCCCGCGCCGCGCTCAGCCAGTGAGCAGGAACCGGTCACCACATGGGATCCGAACCCTCGGCGGGAGCGCCGCCGTGCTCCCAAGTGGCGCACTCTCCAGTGCGCCACTGGGCCGGCCCAAGAGTATATATTTTTTTCAAACCTGATCAGTAATGGAAAATAACATGGAGAAACATGATGAGAAAAGTTTTCAGGGGGGGACTAACTTGTTCAAGTTGGCAGGAAGGAAAAGGCCTGTGACAAGCATTCTTAAAACACCAGTAATTTTCTACTTTCAGAATAGGGACACAACATGTTGGCATTTCTGAGCCTATAAACCAAAGGCCAAACCACTTATTGAAGGAAGAGGTGAAGAGTTAAAAAGAATATCATGGTTTTCATCCACTTGTCTTCTGTTTTTAGCTATTTGCCAGAAGATTGCTGGATACAGCAAACCAGAATGTAAGTCCTTTGATTTCCTCCAAAGGAAGAAACTTTTAGTTCTAGCTTCTCATATTCATTGAACCACATGTGTCTCCTCTGAGGCTGAAGTCCTTTTGTTGCTACTAACCCTTACTTCTCCCAATTGTTTCCCTGGACTTCTCAGAACAAAAGAGACCCCATGTTTAAGTATGCTCAGCTGATTTGCACATACAGGCATAAATCTCTTATGTGCCAATACCTCATGACCACATGCAAAGAATGAGCATCACTGCAAGATTTCAGTTGTTTTAAAAATTATTTTGGACTTGGAGATAACAAGAACCCAGGAATTCCCTTCTTCCCCGATCTGTGGTGCTATTGAGTGAGGGGTCGTCCATGCACAAGTCGATGTCAGCAGTAAGCCTGTGCAGTGCCTTTCATTCAGGGTGGGGTGGGGTAGGGGTGAGAAGCAAGCCAGTTCCGCACACTATTGGGCAAATTCTTTCTGTTTTTTATTATTACATACAAAAAATCAAGTCTTTGGGAGGAGAGTTTTTGGTTATATTATAATTAAAGGTACCGTCTGATATTTTTTTTGGTATCTCTTTGTTTCACTGCCCATAACATATTTCTGTATTTTAAAAGATTAGATTTTAGGAAGTGAGTCATTAGGTGAAGGCTGGTGAATTAAAGTTTAATATTATTTGTAGGAACTCTGCAAAGAAAGGAGCAACAGTGAGGTGGAGACAATATTCCTCTTACACCCTCTCCAATGATTAGGCAATGTCTTCTTAGGTAATTTGTTCTCATGGAGTCTTCAGGAGCCCACGAGGGAAAATGGAGAGTGGCCAAGCTGGGCAGAGTGCACACATCAGTGCTGCTCCAAGCACCTCAAAGGAGGGCCATGGCTTCCCTCTCTTGTAGCCAGTGAGCCTCCCTCTTGGGAAAGCACAACATAAGTGTTTATTTTGATTTTTATTTATTTTATTGAAAAATAATTGATTAAGCATATCTGTTGGGTACAGAATTGAATATCAATACCTGTGTACAATGTGTGATGATCAAATTGGGATAATTAGTATGTTCATCATTACAAAACATAATCATTCCTGTGTCTATTAACCAATTTCTCACTAACGCTCCCCTGCCCCTCTCTCACCTCTAATAACCACAGGTCTATTCTCTCCTTCCAAAAGTTCAATGCATTATTGTGATTTCTTTTTCTTTTCTCCTTTCTTCCTTCCTTCCTTCCTTCCTTCCTTCCTTCCTTCCTTCCTTCCTTCCTTCCTTCGTTCTTTCTTTCCTTTCTTTCTTTCTTTCCTTTCTTTCTCTCTCTCTCACTCCCTCTCTCCCTCCCTCCCTCTCTCTCTCTCTGTCTCTGTCTCTCTCTCGCTCTCTCTCTGCTCTCTCTCCATTCCTTCCTTCCTTCTCTCATTCCTTTCTTCCTTTCTTCCTTCCTTCTTTCACTCCCACTTATGAGTAAGGACATGTGGTATTTCTCTTTTTGTGCCTGGCTTGTTTCACTTAGCATAGTTTTCTCTAAGCTCATTCATGTTGCTGTGAATGGCAGAATTTCATTCTTCTTTATGGTTTAGCAGTATTTCATTGTGTACATATACCACATTTTCCTTATGCAGTCCTCAATGGACATTTAGATTGATTCTATATCCTGGCTATTGTAAATAGAGCTGCAATAATCATGGCAGTGCAGGTATCCCTTCAACACAATGATTTCCATTCCTCTGGATATATATCCAGAAGTGGGATTGCTGTATCATCTGGTAGTTCTGTCTGCAGTTGTTTGAGAAACCTCCATACTGTTTTCCATAATGGCTGCACTATTTTACATTCCCACAAACAGCGTGGAAGAGTTCCCCTTTCTCCACATCCTTGCCAGCATTTGTTATTCTCTGTCTCTTTGATAATAGCCAGTCTAACTGGGGTGAGATGATATCTCAGTGTGGTTTTGATTTGCATGTCCCTGATGATTCATGATGTTGAGCATTTTATTATATACTTGTTGGCCTTTTGTATATCTTCTTTTGAGAAATGTCTAATTCATCTCCTTTGCTCATTTTTCAATTGGGTTATTTGTTTTACTGTTAAGTTGTTTGAGTTCCTTGCATAGTCTGAATATTAATCCCTTGTTGGATGTATAGTTGGCAAAAAAATATAGAGCACTTCATGAATTTGTGTGTCATCCTTGCACAGGGTCCATGCTAATCTTCTCTGTTTCATTCCAATTTTGCTCTGTCAGTAACCCCAAAAGCCTAAGTGGTAGGTAGTTCTTTCAATAGTCCACAAACAGAGCACGTTCATGCGCACGGCACAATTAGTAGAGCCACGAGAACAGCAGGTGCTGTTAATGGTGAAAGTAAATCAAGAGTTCCCTAAGTTTGACTTTTCTTAAGAGCTGCCATCCTTCCACTCAGCTGAGCTAAAGTGAACTCAGGGAAGTTGAGCAAAGCAGTCCTCTGAATGCTTACACCATTACTTCCTGTGTTCACCAAATACACAAGAGCTGCAATGGACACTTTTTGCATACTTGAACTCACAAGGTCTACCTTTGCAGCCTTGCCTGTACTCAGAGAGCTGCCTCCTTGCAGAGTAGCCAGATTTAGGAAATAGAAATACTGGATGCCCAGTTATATTTGAATCACATTCTTGTATGAGATATAATTATACAAAAGAAGTATTGCTGTCTATCTGAAATTCAAATTTAACTAGGCATCCTATATTTGATATGGCAACTCTATCTCCTTGGCATGTTGATCCTGGGGACAATTCTTGCTCCATGATGGCTCAATCAGATATTCTTGCTTCTGAAAATCTGAAATTTGAACTGAGAAACTTGGAGATTAGAAGTTTCTGGGATGAAGTCACATTAGTGGTAGTGCTCCAGAAAAAGGACTCCCATTCGGGAGAGACTGTTTATGCCTTTGAACTCTACCTCTCAATAAACAGTCTCTTCCCCTCCCCCTTTCCAGCTTAAGTTAGCCAGAGTTTTAATCATGTTCTGTTACACTCATAAAATCTTACAAACTTCTTGAATAATCATTTGGCAATTTCATATGAGACAGTTTTGTTTCTCAAACAAGATTTTCGAATTATGGAAGACTATGACAGCAGAATTTCTTACAGTGCCTAACACAGAACAGGCACTTTGCAAATCTATTTTGAATAAGTGAATAATCAAAAAAAGAAGGGAGGGGTCCACAGAACTGGAGAAAATGAGAATGGACCTTAAAGAAACCAAATATTTTCTAAGCACCCAAGAAGAATAAGACAGATCCTTTGTCATTTTTCGTTGCTTTCATGTTGCACAAAGTCAGCATAAAAGATTTAAACAGCTATAGATTTTTTCTTTAACACTAGAAATCCATATCACAAATAAACTGTTTTGAGATAACAGAACAGCTTCACGAGTTCAACAACATAATCTTTTCCTAGTTTTATGCTCTGTACTTTTTATTAATCTTTTCTTTTTCTTTCTTTTTTTTCATTATCCTGAACAGATTGACTTTTTTTTTTAATCTTATTCTTTGGGAAGGCAGCTTTTGACTACATACTGGCTTTGAGCTTCACATTCACACAGGATAAATTTTCTTAAAGAAAAGTTCTGAATTCATTCTATATCACTTTTTTTTTTCTGAGTATAATTTGGAGTGTGCAGTTAATCCAACCAATTAATGAAATGATAGTTTTATGTACAGATCTGGGTAGATTCAGTCTGTTAAGCCACTGAGAAGAATTAATAATGGAGGTTATCCATTAAAAAAATACAAACACACAAGCACACATGCATTATATATAACTGTTCCATGCAATCAGAAGTAAAGTCCTGGGATAGGGGGATGGGAAAAAAAAAAAAAGAAGAAAGAAAAAAAGAGTAAAGTCCTACAGAAAAGTAACAAAAATATAAAAGTGTAAACTTGAGACTGCTGAATATTTCACTTAATTAATGCGTATTTGCAAATGTAATTTGTTAAAATACCATATGCATATAAATAAAATATCTTAGATATGTGGAGACCTAGAATAAAATAAGAAAATGAAAAGGAGCCTCCCTTGCTTTTCTCCTTATCAGTTTTCTAATTCTTTAAAAAAGATGACTGATGAAAACCTGAGGAAGAAAAAACAGATTTTGAGCACTTAGAGTGTTTTGAACACCAGAATATTTATAGCTCTATCCAGATTCTAGAACATTCTTCCTTTTCCTGTTGGAAAAATGTTTTCTTTACTCTATGGACAATTCTAATCATAAAGCTTCTTTCTGAGAGGGAGACCTCATAGGATGCAACAAGGTTTCCATGCAGAAAAGGGGATAAAGAGCATCACAAGCCAAGAGGACAGGGTAGGCAAAGGCTTTGAAGGCCAAAAGATTATGGTTTGCTCAGAAAATTCCAAGTAATTTGGTGTGGCTGAGGGCATCCATAAAGAGGCATGGCATGGAAGTGTTTGTGGTGATTTCAGGGCTGTTGCATATAAGGGTGTGGGCTGTGCATTGGTCAGCTCCGTAGGGTACCAATCAAGAGATCATAATGTGAATGGTACCTCCATTATTTTTGCAGTGCACAACCTGCACAACCAACTGGGACAGTCTTGATTTCAGGGAGAGTGGTGTGATTGGACGCAGACGGAGGCACAGTGAAGAGTGGGGATGGGACACTTCTGGGAAGTTAGGCAATGGACACATTCTGAAGGGGACTAGATGCAATAATGAAGAATTTGATGGGCTTCCTTCTTCAGACCAGTTTTCTTCAAAGTGTGGTCCCTGGACTAGCAGCATCGGAACAGCAACACTGGCATTGTGTGGTATCTTGTTGGAAAAACAAATTCTCAGGCCCCACACCATACCTCCTGGATCAGAAACTGTGGAGAGAGGCCCAGCAATCTGTATTTTAACAAGTCCCCCAGGTGATGCTGATGTTTGTAAAAGCTTGAGGACACTGCTGTAAGGAGTAAAAGCCATTGAAGGATTTCAAGTGAAGGAATGGTATGCTGAGATTTGCATTTTATTTTTTATTTTTTTTAAGTTATATATATATATATATATATATATATATTTTATTTTGTCAATATACAATGTAGTTAGTTATTGTGTCCCTTCACCGAAACCTCCCTCC
>NW_007726525.1:498906-503058 GCF_000696425.1 Galeopterus variegatus | reverse complement strand
GCCCCGCAAGTGGGGCTGGGCTGGGGGTGACTCACAGAGCTCGCAGAGTTGGTCCGGTCCGACATGTTCCACTCCGTTTCTGTGCCTTACTTGGCCTTTGTTGTCTGGGCTGCTCGCTCGTACCTGCAGCAGGGCTTGGGCGCTCTCACGAGTCTTCTTTTGTGTCAGCCCTAAAACCTCGAACCTGTTGTTGCTTGTTTGTCGTCATAGGATCGTTGTTGAAAGAATTATTCGTTTTTTGTTGCTCTTGGAAATGCAATTAGTACTCTGGTATCACAGCGCACACTTCTCAGGATCGCGCTGTCTCCTGGCACGGCCGCTCCAGACCCGTCGCCATCTTAAATCCGAGATTTGCATTTTAGAAAGATCACTGACCACAATGTGTGGGACTGATTGAGGATACAACTGAAGACAAGAAGAGTAGTTTCTACTACAGTAGCAATAGAAAAGGGATAGAAGGGGGTCTGTTATAAATATATTAATGAAGTGGAATCTCAACCTTGCTAACTATGGAGATGGAAGAGTCTAGGACTCTCTCATTTATCAGGAAGTTTACCAGGAAGACCGAGTAGCTCTGACAATCTCCATTCTTATCTCAAGGAGGTAAAAAACTCAGAGTGATCCTTGACTTAAATCATCACTTACCTTTGAAAATAATATTTCCTCATATTAAAAAACATTCTAGTAAGAACTTCAGGTTTTGAAATCAAAAAAATTCTCTCAGACTTAAACAACAGTTTATTGGTACATGAAAAAATTATGAGACACATACTATTTACCAGAACTATTTTCTTTTATAAATTTTATCGTAAGTGTATATCCTGAAATCACACAGGGTAAAGACTAGTTTAAAGACCCATTTATACTAGCTGTTCTCTGAAAGCATGCTCATTTGTTCAATTATTTCTCACCCATTCCAATTTCTAATTTCTGCAAGGAAGTCTTTTAAATTTCCAGAATTAAAGTGCCATTAAAAACTGGCTTTGTTCCTTGGACACCTAGTTGGCCTCATCAGCTCATCAGTCATCATTAACAGAGAATTGCAAGGATTTATTTCCACCATTATCCTCATATCTAAAGACTGTGTCCTGGAAGCTTCAAAGAAAGAAAAAACAAAAGCCATAATGCAATCATTTTTCCTTTTAATGAATCACTACAGTAAACCTCTTCTGAAAAGTACTTTTGGGGTCAACATCATTAAGACCACATTATAAAATGCCAGAAAACAGAAGACATGGGAGGGTCCTGCTGAAATGGAGCAGCCCAGCCAAGGGAAAATTTAGATGGGAGCCAAATCCAGCTGTGATGGCAGAAAACTTGCACGACTCACTTTACATTTGCTACTAGGGGAAGGCTGCTGAGCTATGTCCTAGTGCCCTGTGAGCCGCCGTGTCTCTCTGATGCTTTTACTGCAAGAATGTCAGGTGTTCTTCACAGCGTGAAGCTGAGCTTCTCAAACGTGAGCCTTTCACTGAGTTCTGTTTGGCTTCTTTTTGGCAGCAACAATCTAACTCATGATTTGAATGGCCCAAGCACTTATGTACCTACTACAGACTGAGGAGGTGTTTATTGGGCCGAGGGGTCCTGCTTTTTATAGCTTTCTGATGTGGACATTTTCTGCAATAACACAGACACATTCTGTTGTCTGCATAGGGTTGCTCCTGGGTTCTATTATGAGGGCTATTTAAGGCCTCGCCATTCAAAATGGGGTCCTGGAACCAGTAGTGTCACCTGGGAGCAGATAAGAAATGCAGAATATCAGGCCCCACCCCAGGCCCACTGAATGGAACCTGCATTTTACCAAGATGCCCAAGTGATTCATACGTGCATTTGAGTTTGAGAGGCACTGACCTCAGACAAAAATGCATATCACTTAAAAAAAAATCCGAATTTGAGGCTCTTCCATAGATTTTTAACCAGTGGATCCCAGTGCTGGGGCTGGGATGGATTCTCAGCCTCTGTGAAGCTTTTCAACACTGTTCAGAGGTTCTGGGGTCAGTGGGTGTAGTTAGGTAGAAAAAGCCTCATGGATAATGCTGCAGTCATCTATAATTCCTCCCTGACCTCCTCTCCCAGCCTAAGGTTGACAGCCATTGCTTTAAACACTTTCACATAATACAATTCCACTTGGCTATGGAAATAATGCTGGATTTTGAGTCAGATAAGTTGACCCTCATCCTGGTTCTGCATAAGTGTCTGAATTAACTGCATGACCTGAGTCAAGACATGGAGGCTATTTCTTCATCTGTAGACTGGGGCTAATCATGATAATTTCATTGCATTACTAGGTTGTAGTGCTGAAATTATATAATGCACGCAAAAGTGTTTTTGAAGTTATACCTTTCTATATAAATACCAATATTTTTATGATAATTAAATGCTTTTTTTTTTCATACGGACTATACAGTTTTGGACAGAATTACTAATTAGTCTCTAACGTTGGGATAGAAGAACTTTATTCTTAACGACTTCCTGTTTAACATTAGTGTGCTCTTTCCTGTGTGATTGCCATTTAGCCCATTTCCGTGGTTGTTGCTGACTGATTTCAGTAAGTTTGGTAGAAATAAATGTCTGGTCCCTCTGTAAAATCAGAATACTGAGTTGAAGTGTTTTACGGACTTAATGTTTGTGTCCCTCCAAACTTCATATGTTGAAACTTAATCCACAACACAATAATTTTAAGAGGTGGTGCCTTTTGGGAGATGAGTAAGTCATGAGGGATATACTCTCATGAATGGGATTAACTGCCTCATAAAAGAGGCTGAAGGGAGTGTGCTTGCCTTTTCCACCATATGAGGACACATCAACAATGCACCCTCTTTGGAGCAGAGAGAGAGTCCTCATCAGACACCAAATCTGCTGGTGCCTTGATCTTGGACTTCCTAGCCTCCCGGACTCTGAGAAATAAATTTCTGTTGTTTATAAATTATTCAGTCAAAAGTATTTTGTTATATACAAAGACAAATAGTATTCCCCTAAGATTCATGTACACCTAGAACCTCAGAATGTGACCTTATATATGCAAAGATCCTATTTCCAAATAACTAGTTAAGATAAGTCATATTCGATTTGGGTAGGCCCTAAATCCAATGACTGGTGTATTTAAGAAGGCAGTAAGAGGCACAGAAAGGCACACAGAGGAAATATGGCCACGTGACAATGGAGGTAGAGATTAGAGTGATGCAGCTATAAGCCGAAGAATGCTGAGGATTGGCAGTAACCACCTGCATCTAGGAAGAGCAAGGAAGGATTTTTCCCCAGCGTCTTCAGAAGGAGCATGACCCTCCCGACACCTTGATTCAGTCATTACGTATATTTCCTTCAAAAAGTAAATCTGATGTCATTTGAAAAGGAGAGGAAAGGGTTTGCAACCCTAGTCAGCAGGAAAACCAGTTTAATTGGGGGAAACTAAGTTGTATTTACTGTTGGAAGTAAACAACTATGGTTTGTTAAGTAGGTAATTAACACCTGCATTCTAAATACCAGGGCAATTTAGAACACGTGGGCCCAGAAGCTGTAAAAGTCACTTATATCAGCAGGACGCAGAAAAAGATAAATAAGAAAATACTACAAAATAACAAATTGAAAGAGTTAAGTTAGCAACAAGAAATGTCTCTGAGGTTAGGAAATGTAAAAAACCAGTTTTGAAACACATCCTCTATTAGTGGTTTACAAGTTAAAACTGCTGAGGAATTATCATTTTTTTTTTTTAAATAAAAAGCACCGGTAAGTACTATGTATTCCTGTCTCTCTGCTATTCAGTCCTAGTAAAAGCAGGTCCTGACAAAACATGGTGGCAGCTATCTATGTGCGGCTCAACCCATTGGTCAGTCATAAATCAATCTGAGAATCACAAACAGCATTTAAAAAAAAGTGAAATAGAGTAGATGGGAATAGAACAGAAAGTTTCAGGAAGGGTAAGTAGTGTTTTGGAAAATGTTGATGTTTATGTGTATGTACTAGGCCATATTCCTACCCAAATCATGATAATAATAGTTGTTAATATTAAATTATAATTATTGTTATATTTGATGAACCATATAATGTGATCTTAATGTTTCCAGGTTGAACTCTGGAAATGGAAATGGGAGCTTCTATCAATGGGAGAGAAGGTAGGCTACCCCCCCCCCCCCCCCCCCCCCCCCCCCCCCC
>NW_007726525.1:420765-498689 GCF_000696425.1 Galeopterus variegatus | reverse complement strand
CCCCCCCCCCCCCCCCCCCCCCCCCCCCCCCCCCCCCAAAAAAAAGGACAGAACTCTTACTTTTTCAACGGCACTTTGGTTTAGGACTTTGACAATTTATCTATCTGTATATAGCTTCTGTGTTATAGGATATTGGCTCTTTTTCAGTTCTGACATTAAGATTTCTGGCCCCTTATTTATAACTTTTCCTACTTCTGTCGCCAAAAGAAGCATTCTGTTGCTTCTGTTTGATACTTCTCTATTTGGGGTTTTGAATAAATTCAAGTAGTTTACTTCACAATATTTCCTAGGATATAAGTTGGGGTGATACATTTTCATTAGTCACTAGCAAAGCTATTTAATACTTAAACCTTCGTTATATGGAAATGCCATATGTTAAATTATACCTGGTTATTACAGCTATATTGGGATATTATTTTTAAACTTTTGATTAAATCTTTCCAGATTTAATAGAAGTTAGCATTATTGGTAGACCATTGATTGATATCAGTTTCTAAATATCATGTGAGGTTTTAAGTTGTATGATTTTTCTCAAAATAAGATAAAAGATCCAATTTTTGATTAGATAAATGTTTGTTGATCACATAAGAGTTATATATGACAAATAGTTAATATTAAAATAATTGGTTCTATTGTTGGGCTGGTGGAATACGGGAAAGTCAGCAAAATGGCACTGGGGCCTCCATCTTATTGGACCCACCCCTGGGACTTTCCCGTCCTACCTGAAGGTCACTTTCCAAGAGATCTCCCACCATCAGAGCAACGGCTCAGGGCCACGTCACATCGGGGAAAACAGAACCTATGCAGGAAACTGAAACTTAACTTTACACAGCTACGCACCATATATGGGCTGCTGGCCAACAGCGGCCCTCCCTTATAAAAACCCCACCTGCCTTTGCTCGGGCATGACTTCCCTGGCTTTGCTTCCCCATAAGCTACGGAACCTCGCCCCGGGGCGCTTTCATTAAAGCTTCCCTCGAACCTCTTGCCCGCCTCTGTGATCCTTGTTTTCTGTCACTGTTTTAAACCTAACATCTATAATTTTAAACTACAACCTTAGCTAATAGGTCATGTTTTGGGTTGAAATCCCAGTTTTATTATTCACCCAGCTATGAGGCATCTATTCTTCAGGTAATAGAGATGATAAGATGAAGATTAGAGCTTAAATATATATAGCACCAAATAATTGCTTATTTAACAGTGGCTAATATTAATGCATATATTTAACAAATACTTTTTTCATAGACGAAGACAATGATTCCTGGTTAGCAAGGCAAAAGTCAACCATTGTGATATTTAGTCTACAGGTAAGAATATACTGAGTATATTATGACAGATGTTTAGATAATTTTTATATATAGCCTAAACATTTTCATGTTTGAATTTCTCACCTTTTAGGTAGAAGTTTAAAATATTTCTGATGTTTTAACCTAAGGATCTTCATTTAGTCAAATGCAATCAGTTTGTCAGTTGTTGACCTACACATGGTTATGCTGTGACCGCCTCTGACCACACTGCGTTTCCTGTAGCCTGTAAAATATTCACCAGCTGTCAAGGGGTGGTTGGAGGTCATGTCTGAAGGCTAGCACAGATCCCTTTCCTTCTATTGGCACAAAGGAGTGTCTGTCTAGAAGCCTGTGTTCTGTGTGTTACACTACGACTTTGAATCAGGCCCAGTTTAAAAACTACATCTTCTAAAAAAATTTTTCTTGATCTCCATAGCAAGAATCACTTTCTTATGTGGTTTTCAGAATGCCTTAGGGGCCACTGCTGAGAGAAGAAGACTTAGTGGACAGGGCTATGGAAACCCCAACCCTGCCACAAACCAAGTGGAGTTGTTCTTCCAAATAGTGCTGAAGACACATAAATATGCAAAGTGAAAAATTTCACAAAAGCACCTTAATTCTATGGCGTAACATATGCACACATATAAAATGCATGCATGTATATACACAAACAGATGTATATATTCTTTAGAGATGATAACACTGATAAATATTGCTAGTTGTTCTTGAGGACATGGTGAAAAAGACCTGTGTGTGAACAAAAGCCCTTTCTACACTATTTACTGACAAATAAATGCTATTTTGTTTGTGGCCACAGCTGTTGTTTGCAGAGTTGGTTATTGAGCACAGCTTTGTCTTTTAGACTTTTAAGACTTCTAAATGCCAGGCCAGTTTTGTATATGCCAAGAAGCTAAAATTCAACCTTCCCAAACAGGCAGAGGGCATGACTAAACCCATTATAGTAAATTGCACATAAAACTGAAATCCAATGAGCCCAGGCTACCAGTGGCCAGCTGCACCACATTAAATGGCCTCGAGGAGGCTGAAAGGTTCAGGTACCAGGAGAACCCGAGTCAACAGTTTTTCTTCTACTATCAGAGTATCAGAGTAATATTTCATGGTTTTGGATCATTTAGATAAACATAATAAAACATGCAAAGTTCATTTTGCCACATCGTTTACAAACTAGTTTAGAATCCCTTAAAAAGAGGTTTCTAGGATTTGTCCAGGTCCGAGTATTCGACCTAAAGAATGCCCATTGAATGTGTGTGTTATTTTCATCAAATTTTTATTTATGCAAATGCAAATAGAACAAATACCATCTATGGCCCTTAGACTTTTTTAATCTTATTTTCTAAGACATTAAGCTAAGGAAAACACATTCTAAGCTTTCTATGTAAATAAAGGAGAGTTAACATAATATAAAAAAACTACGGTGTCATTCTCACCTCCCCATTTTCTCATTGCATAAAGGGTGTTTGCTTATAGAAGTCTAAGTAGACAAGAGAACAAAGCACAGGCAGATGATGACTTAGCACTGCCGCAAAAGGCACAACTTCTATGCTGCTTGATCTTTTTGCTTTAACGTTCTCATCCTAATGATATGGTTGTGAGATTGTCAGGTACCACAGATTTGGCAGATAAACAAAGGACACCAAAATTCACAATAAGAATAGGCTGAAAGGAACTAATTTGCTCTCTGTAAAAACATGACTATGTAGGCTGAAAATTAGACCATAATTGCCCAGTTGCATATTGGCATTCCTGGCCAGCCTGGGGACATTGTGGGGAAAGTTTTACTTAACTCTCTCCCTTCTCCCCTGTACACCCATCACGTACCTGCCTTCCTGTCCCTTCCCCTGAACCTCTTTAGGGCTGCTCAGGGTTCCCCAACACAGCACTGCTGCTGCTCCCTGTCCCTTTCGCTATCTCTTCCTTTCTTTATCAAAATATCTGTCCAGCAACCTTTACCTCTGGCTCTTGTCCTACCAAACTGATACCACTATGACAGTCTAGTTACATGTAGCTCGACCCACATGAATATATTCTTATCAGTAGAATTTCAGGCAATGGAGATATTTTTGATTAGTGAAATCCTTTAAATTAAACCACAAAACATTTGGCTATTATGCCTAATTCTAAGGCTGATATCACTGGAGAAATACGGTTTTGGTACAAAGGACCATCATCCTTTCAAAAATTTACTACTTAAATAAACAGTATGTAATCAGTTTTTACCTCTCCCAATCTCAACCCATTGACAGAATAAAGATTGTTTGAACTGAAACCAAAATACTTGGCTTTATTGATATTGCATACAATTGCCAGTTAAGAATATTTTAAATAGAGTTGATTTATTGATTAGGACTCAGTCTTTTAACTCTGGGATTTATTCTAATTTTTAATAAAATGACCATATGCTCTTTTTTTTTTTTTTCCTTTTTGTCTTTTTTCGTGACCGGCAACGGATCGCAACCCTCAGTGTCGCGCCCGTACCGGACCGGGACCGGACCGGGACCGGCAATGGGATTGCAACCCTCGGTGTTGCGTCCGCACCTCGCTCAGCCAGTGAGCGGCCAGTCTGTATGTGGGATCTGAACCCTCGGCGGGAGCGCTGCCGCGCTCGCAAGTGGCGCACTGTAGCAGTGTGCCACCGGGCCGGCCCAACCATATGCTCTTTTAAGGATAAGTAAATTCTCTCTCATTTATACCATCTCTTTTTGGCTTTCTTTTTTATCTGAACATTATAATAAAGGTGATACCGCACATATTAATGACTGCTTTTAGTCAACTGATTGTAGTATTTATCCTCATTCCACTGCAAGTATATTTGGTGCTAAATTCAACCTTTTGATTCTTGGTTTTTCTTAGCTATAGATGTGTTTATTTCCTTTTGATTTACACTCTCTAAATAGTTAAATCATTTCTCAACTTTAGTAGTCATTGAAAAGGTCTCACAAGGAAATGTTTTCCTTCTCAGCTTAATAACATACTGTTGTTCATGTCTAGAAACTTCCTTTATAATCAACAATCTTTTATATTTAACCAACCTTCTGCAAAAGCATGTGGGAGTGAAAGCGATTTCAAATTAACCCCTAATATAAACAAATTAATATCATTTCTTTGCACAAGGTTTCAGGGGGTTCTTAAGATCTCATGGATTTTCTCCATGGATCTCCTGACTTAGAAACAGTTTCCTGAGCCCAATTCCACATTTCCAACCTCCTCTGTGATAGTTCCACTACCACTGGTTCCTCTACCCTAACAGTCAAAAAAGGAAACTCATAAAGTTGCCCTCCATCCCACCTTCCTGGAACAAATCCTTCCTAATTTTTCTATTTCTATTATTAGTACTGCCTTTATTTCATTTTTTGAACCTGGGAATTAAAGCTTTTTCCCTGGTCTAATAGTCTATGTCTATATCTTTGTCTGTGTATAACTCTTCTCCCTTAAGCTTCACGCCCAAGTCACCAAGTTCTATTCATATTCATTCTTTAGGATCTTTTTTCCCAGTCCACACCTCTTCTCCCTCCCTTGTTATTCAGACCCTAGCTTCTCATTTCTAAACAATTCATTAACTTTCTACTCGGTTCAAGTTGCTCATTTCCTTTCTGGAGATGGAATGGATATAGGGGAAGAGGGAATTCAAGGAGTGGAGAATGCTTTCCATTGTCCTGATCAGTTTCATTCTCTCTGCAGCTTTCTCCTGTTGGCTTAGAGATTCGTCATTTGTTTCATCTCTCTTCCTGAATTTCAACCCCTCAATGGTCAGGACATGTCAGATTGAGATCTGTTTTCTTTATAGCACCTAACGCTTAGGTGCTTAATGAATAAAATCTAATCAGTAGTATTCACAAATCCATTTTTAATATTCAGTGATACATCTCAATAGTTGGCTAAACTCTCAATGCCAGTCTCTCATTAACTTGTTTTGGATTCTCTCATTACCCCACCCTCCTGTTCCCACCATAGATCAAACTATCCTGTTTGGGTCACTGAATTCCTTAATCACTTTTGTTTCATTCAATTGCACTTTCAGGTAGGAAAACTCTCTTACTTTAACTTCAGATTCCACATAGAAATGAAAACCAAACAAAAAAACCACTGCATCCAAACAACCCAACTGAGAACTATTTCTTTTAAAGCAATCAAGACTTTTCCATTATACATGGTCATGGCTAGGAAGTTTAGACAGTTTAAACAGAGAACTAAAGTGTTTTAACTAATGGAACCACAACAAAAGGGTGATATTGTCATCTCCCTACAAAATTTTCTCCTCTCTTAAACTTTATTTTCTTTCATTATGCTATGGTCTGAATGTTGTGTTCCAACAAAATTCATATTTTGAAATCCTTATCCCCAATATGATGGGAGGAGTTGGGGCCTATAGGAGGTGATTAGGTTTCGTGAGTGGGATTAGTGCCTTAATGAAGGAGGCCCAAGAAAGACCCCATGTAAGAACATAATGAGAAGGAGCTATGAACCAGGAAATGGGCTCTCACCAGACACCAAATCTATTGTGCCTTGATCTTGGATTTCCCTGCCTTCCGAACTGTGAGAAATAAATTTCTGTTGTTTATAAGCTGCTCAGTTTATGGTATTCTGTTACAGCAGCCCGAATGTACTGAGTCACATCCTTTTCCCCATTTTTCCTTTCTGAACTCTTTCTCCTAGTCAAAACTTAGGAAAGTACAATTTCCAAAGTACAATCCCAACATCAACCAACTGATGTGGAATAGGAGAGGAATCAAATGATTACACATTCATGAACTTTTCGATAGAAAGTGTCTTCTCTGGGGAATCAAAGTAACAATCAAAGTAATCAAATATCTGAGTATTCCAGAAGAGACAAGAACATGTGATCTGATAAGACCAGGTCTGATTCCTGGGAGCCCAGACTGGATAGGAAACACCTGTCTAGATTGAGGAGCATCTTGGCTCTTGGCTGCCAAGATGGGAGTGTCCTGTGGGCACTATGTCTCACCTATCCTTATAATGCAAGTGTTCAATCAATGTCTGTTGACTCAAAATGAGAGGAATGCAGGGCTCCAGGGACCTTGCACACAGCCTGTTTTCCTTACCCAAGCAGAGTTAGTTGATGCAGGATCCTAAGAAGTAGCTTGGTATTTTTATAAGGGAGAATGGAGGCTCTGTGCTAAAGTTGTTATACGAGAGTGTTTCAAAATGTTCATGGAAAAATAGAATTAGAAGATAATATGAATCTTTCCATGAACTTTTTGAAGTACCCTTGTATAAATAGTTGGATACATCTGATTTTTTCTTTTTAAAATGTAATCTCACCAAGGGAAGATTCTGTATTTTACCATCACACTGTCCATAATCAATACATTTCAAATAATAATGAGAATCACTGTCACTCTTAAAATTAATTATGATAGACATCTATGAAGTGAGGCTTGTTCTCACTAGTAGGTGTCTCTGCTCTATCAAGTTCTGTCCCAAACTGGTCCAGGTTTCTCCTGGAAATATAGATGTTACATAAAAGGCATCTTTTCTTTAGAAATTGTATACTTTAAAGAAGAGATATAAAATGACTTCTCCTTTTACTTAAACTCACTTTAACTCTGAATTTGGACTTGCTTCATAGCACTAGTTGCTGAAAATGTTGGAGGGCGTTTTCAGGATAACCCCCTCTTTCATTCTTTGGTACTTGAATTTGCTTTTTTGCTAAGCTTTATCTCACTCAGATAGTGGTGCATTTCTGAGCAAAATAGCAATAATCAGGTATTTCTTGGTTTCTAAGTATGTGAGGCTGCTCAAATGGTCAGAATCTTTCTCCTAAACATTTAATCCTTGCCCATAAAATGGAGCCCTGGTTTGAGCATCCTCTGGGGTAATCTCAGGTGTAATTATTGAGAGATGGTATAGATTTCAGTTAAGTATGTAGCCTCTGGCTCCAGACTATCTGGGTCCAAATCCTGGCTCTGCCCTTCATTCTCTGATTGATATTCTTTGAGCTACTTAGCCATTTTGTGCTACAGTTTCCTCATTTATAAAAGGGAAATAATAACACTAGTACTATACAATAAAGTTGTAGAGATTAAATGTCTAATTATCTAATGTGCTTAGAACACTGCATGGCATGTGCTAGATTATATACATCTTTTACATATATAAGATATAGATACATAGCTATAGTAAAAGCCAGTTACCACTTTGGCATAGCTGAACTGGGTAATAAGGTTTTGTAGGGCACACCTTCATTGCGACTTGTCTCATGAAGGCTATGGATGATGGAGTAATGAAACTGTGAATCTTGTGGGGTTTTCCCTAAAGTTTATTTCATCCACCCCACGTATTTTCATAAGGGGAGAGCCACCAGCAGTCTTCTGAACATCTGGGAGGTTTTCCACTCACCACAGCCCAGAAAACTCCTTTCCATGTGGGGCTGGATTGCATGCTTTGGGTTGTTTCAAACAACTTCAAAAATGAAGAAAGTGAAATAAATAGGAACTAACTCATGGGAAAATGACCCACCATGATGATACACAAATTCTGACGATATAACCCAGGAGCTGTCCTGATTTTCCAAACAAGCTTGATTAGGACATAAACTAAATGGAGGGAGATGTTTACTAGTGACAACTAAGCACTTACATGTATTAGCTCATGCCAGCTTCTAAAACTCATTTTAAGGCAGCTACCATTGTTACCATTAATTAACAGAAGAGGAAGCACAAGACAAATGGTGAAGGACTATACACAGTGCTAAACACCTGACATATGTTAATCCATGCTGTCCTCACCACTACCCTGCCAGAGGATACTACTGTTGTCCTTGTTATGCAAAGTAGGAAACTGAGGCACAGAGAGATTAATTAAGTTGCCCATAGCTAGTAAGCGGCAGAGCTAAGATGTGAACCTAGTGGGTCTGGCTCTAGGAATGGCCCTGTTAAACAAGGAATCAGCACAGTCATTCTCGCACTTGAGATTGTACAATAAGAATCACCTGCTGCAAGTCAGCCCATTGAGATGATGCTGAAAGCCGGAGACTGCTGGAAAGCCCCAGCTGAAAAGGCACTGTCAGCTAATGGGAACGGCACTCAGCTTGGGGTCTGGGTCCAGTTTGATGAGTGATGCTGCAGTACATTCTTGTCTAAAAATGAATCATTTGGTGCCAAGTTCCTTTGTCTGTTCAATGCTATTTCCAGGTGAAAGGCTTTGAATGGTGTGTGCCCATGACTGAGTGTGTGTGTGTGTGTATGAATATGAGTGCATGTCTTTCTGTATGTGTGTGTTTGGAGGGAATAAAGCTTGTTTGATTTGAGGGTAAAGGCCCTAACACAGATCACGTAAAATGTGCACACAAGGATAAGCAAATCCTGAGTGCCAATCCTAAATTTCTCTCTTCTCTCTATTAGAAAAGGAAAGGCAAGGCTGGTTTTGAATCCACAAAAGTCAAGGACCCTGAAATAAGGCCTAGAGATGTAGGCTGTTGTCAGAGTTTCTGCTCAATGGAGACCTTATAGTGCTCTAAATGGGAAAATGAATTCTTCCAGTGAATACACATGCAATGCAGAAAACTGCTACTGGTGCTATACAGAGTTTAATTCCTTTTCAAAAAAGCCTTGAGAACAGAATAAACACATTATGCTTGGATGGTGTATTCAAGAAGTCTCCTCTCCAGGAAATGACTTTAGAATTATTATTTTCCCTTTTCTCTGCCAGAGCCTGACAATGCGTGATAAAGAGCTAGAATGGGGCATTCAAATCCAGGCCCTGAAGGTCTTTTTGTTATCTGCCGAACCAGAGCACAGAGGCAAAATCAAATTTCTATAGTCCCAGACCACACTTTTAACTTTGTTCTTATGCCCCTGCCCTGTCCTGTTTTTAATAAAAAGCATTTGCATATTATTAAGTAATGATCCATATCTGGCAACTTCTCTCAACATGCTATAATTTTGCTTTTATCCCTGTCCTTCTACTGAAACTCTTGTCTCAGGGGTCACTGATCCTAACTTGTCCCTGAATTCAATGACACTTTACAGCCCTTACCCTTCCTGACCCTTGGTAGAATTTTACTGTATTGACCACTACCTCTTCTTGCAACCTTCTCTTCCCTTGCATCCCATGATGTTAATGCACTGTCTTCTTCCCCTCTTACCTGCCTGGCTACTTCTCAGTCTCCATCGTGTATGCCTTCTACATATCCCTTCAATATTGGTGTTCTTTTATACACTCTTATCATCATTTCTTCCGGTGGTTCCCAATGTCCTCCACACACTGGTGGTTCTCAAATTTACATTTCCAGGGTAGATGATGATAGTATTACCATCACCACCAATAAAGATTTATTGAGGCTGAGTGCTTTACAAGCATTATTTTACTTATTTCTCCCAATATCCTATGAAACAGGTAATATTATTACCCAATCTTATCACGAAGAAATTACAGCTCAGAAAGGTTTAGTAGCATAACTTGTCCAAGATCTCACAGCTCATAAATTACTTAACCTATGGTCACCCTTGACTTGAAAGCCCATGTTGTCATTACTGTTGTATATGCCAACATGTAAAGGATGATCAACATTCGGAGTCACAAAGATGACTGAAATCTCTGTCCTTAGATCCAGAACCCTCAATCCAACTGACAGCTGAATATTTCCCCTAAATATCCCGTGGGTACTTTTTACTCAAACGTACTTCAGTTGGAATTCACCGTCTTTCGTCTGTCACTAAGTCTGTTCCTCTTCTGTGTGCTACACCCAGCAAAAGGCACCCCCGTCCTGCAAACACCCCTGATACCTCATCTCTTCTTCCCTCCTTCCTCACCCCATCAGTCTCTGAAGCCTGACAAGTCAACCTCGTAAACATCTCTCGTATCTATTCATTACCCTGCATCCCTTTTGCCACTACCTGAGTGTGGGGCCACCATCATTTCTTGCCCAGATTCGTGCTTCAGCCTTGGCACTGTCTTCCTTCCCCACGTCCTGCTCCTTGTCGAGAGCATCCTCCACACTGTAAACAATCAGCTTTCTAATCCTCCCATCCCCTCACCATAAAGCTCCCGCTCCTGACCCTTGTCAGTTGACAAGGCACTGCCTAACTCTACAGGTTCTCCCTCACCTCTGCCCTGTTTGCTTTCCTTTCACTCATCTCCCCCACCACGCTCCAGAATCCTCTCCCTTTTCTCATATGTGATGTTCTCTTCTGTCTGTGAGTCTTTGCACATACTGGTGCCTTTACCTGGTAGGTTGTTCTTTCCCCTTCTCTCTTGATTAAAACCTCTCCTCATTTGGTTCACAGCTTAGACCACATGTCCTCTGGGGCCACCTGTCACCTGGGACCCATGTGCTGCTCTCTGTGTGCCCACAGCTCTCTATGCATTTGCTATCAGGACACCTACCACACTGAGCTTCACCTGCTCATTTGCAGCTCTGTTCGGCTCATTAGGCTTTAAGCTTTACAAGTACAGTGTCCATATCCACGTCCAATTTTTATAATCCTTCTATTCCCAGTACTTGGTACACAATCAGTGCTTAACACATATTGGTTGTCTGTCTGTCAGACTAAACCTGGAGTTTCACCCTTCCTGAAACTGTCTGGAAAATGGCCACATGGGTCAAACCCAAGTTTGGATCAGCCCCTGGCTCTAGGATATTTTTGTTGTGTGGGTCCCCTGGGTTAGGGAGCTTTTGCAAGCCAGGCCCTACTCTCTCTGTAGGAAGTGGTACATCCTGTATGGGGTATCCTTGCTACCCTTACTAATCTTCTAAGAAAGCACAGGGATGACTGAGGCACTGTGACTCAGCCCCTCTGCTCCTGCTGTGCTGCAGCTGCTGCCTGTGTCTAAACCTCATCATCTGTGACCTGGGCCACTGCAGCACCTCCCCACTATTCCTGCCCCTGACTCTCTCTTTTCCTTCTCCTTCATACCGCTACTTCAGTGAGCTTCCTGAAATACTAACCTGATCATTGTTGTTTCAACATCTTTGTTGGCTACTCATTGCCTACAAGATAATGTTGAAATACCGTAGCATGACTGTTTATAATTGTATCCCAAACTCATCTTTCCAGTATCATCCATCTGCTTTGTACACCCAGCTATTCTTATTTTCCTATAATATGCTATGAACTTTTGGAGGGAAGACACTAGGCTTCATTCACCTACCCATTCATTCATCACTCACCAGTCAGTCCGACAATCAACCGAGCAGTACTGTGTGCCAGGCACTGGAATAAATTGGTGAGCAAAATCAGACATGGTTCCTGTTCTCAAGTTGGGGAGACAGGTGTTAGTAAACTAATCAATAAATGAGTTTATTTACAACTGAAATCAGTTCAAAGAAGGAAAGGGGTTCTCTACAACAAAGGTGAATGGCCTAAACTCGGGGTTTGGGGATGCTTCTCTGAAGAAATGTTGCTTGAGATGAAGGAAAAGAAAGAGATAAATAGGTACAGAATGGAGAGAAAAGTTTACATTCCTTCACTGGCCAGTGCTCTCCCTCAGTGCATGACACAGAAGAGGAGGTCAGTAAATATTTGCTGAGTGAATCAGGAAAGGTGGAAAAAATGCCTAAGAAGAAGTCAGTTTAGACCTTGTCTTCGACTAAGACTAACCAAGCTGGGCACACAGCATTCAAAGGCTTGGAGTTTCCAGGATGTGCCAGAAGAAAAGATGAACAGTCTTTGTTCAACTGGAAGATGACAGTTCCTGTGGACAGGTGTATAAGTACCAGTGTCTTAGGAAGCTGGAAAAAACACTGCATTTTTCTTCAACTCAGACAAAAAATGAAAAAATGAACTGAAAATTAAATGTAAGAGCTGATTAATTCAGGTTGTAAACCTTATTATATAACATTTGGGGGATATTAAGGCTAAACTTTTAGATTTGTCCATTGGGTTCACAGGCAATAGGAAGCCATCTCCAGGCACTTCTGAATGCAAATTACTAAATACAGTGACAGGCAGAGAGACTCACTGATATTTTCGGGCCCTACCTTTGTCATAGTCTGATTTTGAAGCCCTTTAAACACAGCATTGATTTTCTATTTGCAAACACTTTTGTGTTCAGAGAATCCCAATGTCTGTTCCTCCAGGTCAAATTCTTCCATAGGGGGCATGAAGCCCCTTTCTTTAGGCAGGGACTTCAAAACAGGGTCTCCTTTGCTGGGCAGACTATGTGCCTTAGATTAACTTTATCTGCTCAGTCCATCTTCTATTTTGCATAAGGTACAGCTTTTTAAAAATAAACAACTTGGTTTTATTTATCGAGGATAATACTTCATGGTTGGTTAACTCTTTGTAAATAAAAGTAGCAAGCAACACATACTTATCAGCAAGTACCTATTTTTACTTCCAGGCAAACAAACATTGATTTGCTTCTCTGCTATTAATGGAAGCATTCTCATGGAGGTACTGATTGCACCACAACTAGGGTTAGAATATGAGGAGATATATCTTTGTAATCATAGACACCCATGGTCCTAATTGCCTGGTGTGTCCTTCAAGGACAGGTAATATAAGGTCACAATTGGTAGCTTTTGTGGCAAAAGTGTGATATTTATAATAGAAAGCTTCACATTAATTAGAAAGCAATCAAATGACAAGGCAGTCGTTGCTGTCAGGAAAGATATATTTTAAAAAGTCAAAACATTGTGAGTCACTCTCTTACAATGCAATTCTCTATTTTGGCTCCACCTCGCTAATTTGCAAACCGACTTCTACTCTGAGAGAAAATGATTTTTACATAAAACCACTGAAGCAGCTTTCTTTCACTGTATAATTTGAATTCTACAGAGTATCGTTTAAATTATTTTTGAACTATTGAATATTTTGGTTGTAAAAGAAACTGAAACAAATACTTTCTCTAAATTATAAATTGTCTTGTTTAAAATTTGACCTAATCCTAGGACTAATGAAGATAATCCAAACATGTTCCTAGATACAGTCATAAGATCTATAGGGGAATAAAAAGCAAAAGATTCATTGACTTCTTAAAGCAGGAAATTGAGATTAAAAACCGTAAAAGTCTTAAATTAAAGCATCACAAATGAATGTTTTTTAGTGTAAAAGAAAGAGCAAAAGGCACAATGCCAGCTTCTTACTTTGTTTTGTATTTTTTCCCTCCCCTAAAGCTTTCTTAAGTACAGCAAACAGTTTTATATGCAAAAATGAAACCTAAAGTATTCATCTGAAAATGGCATCTCCTGGACTGCTTGACAACTTAACAAGACTCAGGGGAAGAAGAGAGGAAATTGAATAGTGGCTTGCTTCAGATGATGGAGGAGAAAAGTCTTGCTCAAGGTGAATCCTATGGATTTGTCCTGCTATGGGCAGTGGCTCTGAGGGGTTCCATACTCCTTCACAGTTGTCACCCTTGATCTGCATCCCAAAGATCTTGTAGTAATTCCTGATGGTCTGGTGGCTTCTGGTGAGCGCAGTACACTATAAGAGTTCTGGGCAGAGCTAAATAATCAGTCTTCCCAAAGTTCCTGGTGGGTTCAGGGTTAAAGTGAAGCTACTGGAACAGACCGAGGTGTCTGACTGAAGGCCATTTTGCTAGAAGAAAGCCCGCCTCACACACACTGCAGTTGAAATGTTCTACGTCCTAATGGACAGTCAGTGGCATTCAGTGCTGTGCTCTTGGGCAGTCAGAAGCAAATGCCCACAGCAAGGACTGCAGTTGACTGCATGGAGCGTCCCTGCACTCTGCATGAGTGACATTGCTCTTCTTTTATGGAAAGCCTTCTTCCTTTATAAATGCCTCGCATCATTAAAATCCACTTAACTTTTTAACCCTGCTATAATTTTAGCACACAAATATTTCCCTAAGGTTCTGAGCTTTATTTTTATTTCTGCAATTACACTTCCACGTGTCTTTCCTTAAGTTCCATCTGAATTGGGGACATTTTAGGTGGCTAGCCTGGAGAGGAGAAAAGGACAGGAGAGAATCCTTAATAAAGCTCTGTTAATTCAGCCGGTGAGTGCATTTCATCAGTCTGCAGTGAGCTTTGAAAACATTCAGTTACCTTCATTTTTAGAGGTCAAGCTTAGCTTCTAAAAGATTTTGAGAAACTTGAAAATAGTTTTGGTTTTTAGGCCATTTAAATAAACCATTTGATAAATAGGAGTCAGAAACCCATTGACAGTGAGTCAATACTTGGCAGGTGTTTCATGGTTAAAAGATGATCACAAGTGGTTCTCCAGATCTTACGGAAGAGTTCAGTTATAGCTGTCTTCCATTCATCCATCCAACCAACCATCCATCCGTTTATACATCTACCCTACATAAGGTACAAGGAATACAAAAGTGAATAAGACTAGATTCCTGTCTCTAGATGCTGTATTCTGGTAAGAGGGAAGGAGGGAAGAAGAGAAGGGTGGAGAAGGGAAAAGTAAGAAGAGACAGGAGGGAGGAGGCGTTTGAGTAAAGGGTTACAATGTGAAGTCACAAATTCTAGAGTATAAGCTCATGTAAAGTGCTGTGAAAGCACTAATAAAGGAGCATTAATTTTTTTAAAAAAAACATCAAAGTTACTTACAGGCAACCAGCTAATCTAATTTAATTTGTTTCTTTGTTTATTTCTCTTGTCTGATTGTTAAAGGACTTCAAAATGTCCATGACCATTTCAAGGTAAAGAAGAAAAACGGGGTGAAATTAATATTATACAGAAAAGTGGATAACTTTCAAGGAGTCTAAACCTATCTATACACATTTAAAAATAACACTGTTGTGATGCATTTTAATAATGCTATACTTATCTGTAAGCACACCAATACTAAATAAAGGTTATTGGTGATATAGCCTACTTCTGTATACAAAAGCAAATCATTTAGATAAAAATAGAAAGAGCTGAAAATGTAAAACAGAAGGTATAAAAATAAAAAATGGAAATATTTCAATTGCTCTTTACTTCTCAAACACCTTTAAAAAATAACCTGGAGATCTATTTTTACTTAACTACTCATATGGGAATTAGCCTGCTTTTGGACTGTGGTTATTTGCTTATATTTCCACATGGTTTTATCTTCCCTACTAGCATATAGTTTCATCAAGGGCAAAGAGCCGGGTCTTATCCACCTGAGTACTACATAAAATTAAGTTTTTGTTGATTAAACCTAGAATAGCTTCTGAAACTTAGAATAGCTAGAAAGAGAAACTTACATGTTATTTACCTGATCAAGATTGAGGTGTCTGGATTCTTAGACATTGAGCTTTCATGGGGAAGATTATCTTTTAAAAGATAACCTCTGATTTAGGGTAATCAAATATTTGAGTGGTATTTATATCATTTTGAACCTCATTTTGTGGCAAAGAATGGGCATGATTTCCCTTAAGTAAAACAATTTTAAGCCGAAAGAATTTTCTACTAGACGGGTGAACAGAACTAGAATTTTTACTTTCTGAGTTACTTCAAATTCCATGGTCATAGAAACCTGAATTTTAGAGTTAGAAGTGAATGAAGAGATTATCCAGAACCACGATGAAGAAATAGGGGCCTTGACCAGGGTCACAGGTAGTGAGTAGCAACAATTCGACCAAAACGCTGATTTCCCAGCTCATTGTTTAGACTTCTTTCTACTCTGTATTTCTTCACAGATGAAGGAAAAATAAGATACAGTGAAAGAAATATGCCAATTTTCCTCACTAGTCAGCCAACAGAGACAAAATCACAGAACAAGTCAATAATGCTAAACTAATCCCAATACTAAAGGTAGATATCACTAATATCCTTAAGCCATATTATCTCCTAAGAGCTGAATAAGTATTTTCTATAGCAATTGGATTATTCATTCAGTTGCTCATTTAATAATTATTTTGTGGACCTCGATTACGTGTTAGAAAATGGGCCCAATCAGAGTGAAATAATAGTAGACATGTCCTCTGTTGATCAAATAATTTGGTCAACTCCAGCCCTAATCCCAGGGCACTTCAGTGTCCATGTACTATACCCTTCTAATGCCCTTGCCTCTCAGCTTTCTCAACCTTCTTCAACTCTCCTCCAACTCATCTGTCCACTTCCATTGTCCCACCAGGATCTTGCTATCACCTGGCACTGCTCCATGTCTGAGATCTCAGACTCCATAATTCCACTCTCTGATCACACCTTCATATCCCTCTGGCTTTTCCATTGCTCTATTCCCACGACACTGTCTTTGACTCTTCAACATGGTCTTCCGTCCCTTCACTCCTTCTTAGCTTCATTTCCTTCTCTATCCAGTCTAGACCCCCCTGTAATGCCAGCACCTTCAGTTTCGTTGCCCCCTTGTCCATTTTTTACCCCTACCCTGTCATAGATTAATCCAACCATTTGTCTTTTTTTAACTTCTATACTTGGTCCATGGACCACTACTGAAGAAATTTGCCCTACTATCCTAACTGGTACTAGTAGAAACTCAAAGAAGAGAGTCTTGCCTCAGTCCTCAACACTACTGCATGTTCCTATACCACTTGTTGCTTAGTTCCCTCCTCTGCTATTATAAAGCTTCCCTGCTCCCCTCAAGACACCAACTCACACCTACCTCCTTCTCTAGTTCCTGGTGACTTTTTCTTCTATTTCAACAGAAAATAGCAGCATCAGGCTTCAAGTATATCAAATTCCTACCCTTCTTCTCCAACATAACATCATCTGCACTTGCTTTTCATTTCTGATGGCAATGCCAAATGGTACAAGTTCTGTGGAAGGGAATTTGGCAGCTCCTCAAAAAAGTACATACACCTTGACTCACCAAACCCATTTCTAGGAATCTGTCCCAAAGATAAAATGGCAAAAGCACAAAGTGACCTATGCACAAGGCTATTAATTCTAGCACTGTTTGTAAGAAGAAAAGATTGGAAACAACCCAAAAGTCCTTCAGCACCATAAGCCATACAGCACACCCACAGTGGAGCACGCACGGAGGTGAAAAAAGAAATAAGGAAGATCTCTAGAGATTATCACGAAGTGGTCTTCAGTATTCTTTAAGTGAAACAAGCAAGGTATACAAGAAAGTTATGATATACTACTTTTGGTGTAAAAAAGGTGGTGAAGATATGAATCTATATATGTTTTTGCTTGTATTTTCGTTTTTTTTTTCCTTTTTGTCTTTTTTACTGACCGGTAACGGGATCGCAACCCTCGGTGTTGCGCCCGCACCGGGGACCGGCAATGGGATCGCAACCCTCGGTGTTGCGTCCGCACCGCGCTCAGCCAGTGAGCGGGAACCGGTCTCCACATGGAATCTGAACCCTCGGTGGGAGCGCCGCCGCGCTCCCAAGTGGCGCACTCTCCATTGCACCACCGGGCCGGCCCTTGCTTGTATTTTCAAACAAAGAAACAATGTGTGGCTCCCTGACTCTTACATATGGACTACAGCCTGGATATCCCAGGGCAGGGTTCTGCTCTTTTTTTGAAACCCTGCTACTGTTTCTTGCCAGTCACTTGCTCAAATGTGCCCAAGATTGTCATTGCCCTCTGATATTCTGCCATCCCCTCCTCACTGTACCACTGCAGTCAACCCCTGTGCCTCGTACCAGATGTGAGCTCGCTACTTGAGTTCCTACAAGTCTCTGACCTACTGCTGCCAGAGTACAGGAATGCAAGGGGCCAAAGTGATGAAATAAATAATGGTTTTGAAAGCAACCTATCAGCATTCAGGACTACTAAAATTACTATTTAAAAAGTAATCTAGGGCCGACCCTGTGGCTCACTTGGGAGAGTGCGGCGCTGGGAGTGCAGTGGCGCTGGGAGCGCTGAGGCCGCAGGTTCGGATCCTATATAGGGATGGCCGGTGTGCTCACTGAGCATAGTGTGGGCGACAACACACCAAGGGTTGCGATCCCCTTACCGGTCACAAAAAAAAAAAAAAAAAAAAAAAGTAACCTATATTTTGTTGTTTCCTACAGTTAAGCATAAAAGTGCTCAGCTAAAACAATCACTCTACAGTCAGGCAAATCAGTTTCCTGGTGCAAAAAAGATAAAATAAGCTGACAGACTTCTGTAAATTGAAAAGTCTAGATGAAATTTATAAAAAGCCAAGCTCATAGCTGCATAGGAGAAAAAACCCTTAGAATCCCATTGGCTCAGCACAGTACTGGGTCCACAGATTAATATTCAGAAAATAGTAATTGAATATTTATTGAATTTAAACAGTTTCTGTGAGGTTGGTTGAAAAGTACTGTTCATGAGCCCATGAAGAAACAACCTTTTAAAATAAGTTTCTAGGAAGCTCAGCAAAATTGGAAAGGAATGTGAAAGAGCAAGGGGAACTTCTGGCCTGGTTTGATAAGAGCCCTGGCTTAATTTCAATGTATTTGGTAAGTATAGTTTAAGCTAATGTTGCTTTGGCCTCCATAATACAGTGAAGGGAATAACCATTCCAGATAGAACAAGTGGTCAGCTTTTCAGTGTCAAGGGGTGTTTTCAGCCTATGGTTGGAACCTGTCAGACATATCAGCGGTTACAAAGGAACCCTCCTCAGTTCTCTCCAAATACATTAGACCTTGTTATATATGCAAATCCTCCTGGATTTCATAGAGAAATGAATCCCCATTTAAGAAAATAGCCTTTGAAGTATGAAACAAAAGGCAGATAAGACAGTTCCCAGGGTCCAAGGGCTGCTTCTGGAAAGCCCAACAAATCCTTAAGAAGCTAGAGCTATCAGAGGTGACTGCTTGTGAAGCATGCAGGCTTTGTAACTGCCCGGGGCACCTCTGTCGTTCCACCAGGGTATGTGACGGTCTCCTCCAAGACACACCAAGTCTCCCCATATCTGAGAATAGGGTGCACTCAAGAAGTCAAAATTGCAAATGGGGAATAGGGTGAGAATTTCTTTTACTGAAGGGATTTTATATTGACTCCCCATATTCAGGATTCGCTTAACACAGCCATCCTTCCTTCTCAAGAAATAGTGCTTTCAAGGGTGAGATCAAGACAGCCCAAATGGGGGGGGGAGTGCTAAAAAGAGGAATTATGAATAATGAGACAAGTAGACAACAGTTTGAATAATTAGGATCAAGCCCTAAGCTTTGATTTTGCAAGACTGTCACTCTGGTCATGGAGCTAATTTTAAATGATTAGTTGCTACCGTCTTTTAAATAAATTCTTAAATAAAACACTTGATCTATGATTACACATGCAAAACAAGGACAGGGGATTGGAATATTTTGTGTATAATACAAGCGGAAGATGACATCAAATACTGTATCTTAATACTGTAGTGAGAAAAGTTGGTTTTCTAAATTTGTTGTTCAGATAATTTCTTATATTACCTATTTGCCTGCTAACTGGATAAGTTAGAATCTGGAGGCATTAATTATCCAGTTTTATTGTGTACAACAAGCAGGTAAAGTTAATTGGATAATTTTCTTATTTTCACTTGATTTTGTATTGTTTTATTAGTTTTCTATTACCTAGAGTGAAATTCAACAAAAATTTAAAGTCACCACTATATTTTGGTGTAAGGAATTATATAAAATTAATAAGATGTGGTTATTGTCACAATAAAGGGAAATGTATAGGAAAGATCAAGGCAGTTTCCTGTATTGTAATTATATAAAAATCATTATGTTAAGTGAAATAAGTTAGGCACAGAAAGATAAATACCACATGTTCTCACTCATATGTGGGAGCTTAAAAGAAGCTGAGGTTTTAGAAGTAGAGAGTAGAATTGTGGTTACTCAAGGCTGAGAAGGGAAGTGGGGAGCGGAGGACAGAGAGAGGTTAGTAAACACAAAATTACAGCTAGATAGGAAAAATAAGTTTTAGCGGTCTGCAGTGGTGTTAGGCATCTATAATTAACAATATTTTCTCATTTTCAAGTGGCTAAGAAGAGAGGAAGTCAAATGTTCTCATTACAAAAAAATTATAAATTTTTGCGATGATGGATATTTTAATTAGCCTGATTTGATTATTACACATCACCTACATGTATTGAAATATAACTTTGTGCCCCATAAATACGTACAATCAATATGTGTCAATTAAAAAATAAACTTAAAATTCAGTCTGGAATTTTCTAGAATCTAGGTACTGCATTTATGTAATCTACGCATTTGTAGGCACAACCATAGTCTGTAGTTTCTATAAGGCTATTTCAATTTCCTAGCAGTCCAGAACAACAACAAAAAAAAACTATTTAAAAATACTCATTAAGGGTAAATAGATACTGACAATGAAAGAGAAAGGAATTTTCTGGTCTTGATGCCTGTATCAGGCTGAAGATATGAATGACTCATATCTTGACTTTTCTTTCTAGTGACAGAGCCTCAGTGTAGAAGAACCTTCAATTAAGATTCTATATGAAAGTCAGTCATTTTGAAAATGTGCAGTGAGAAAGGGAATTTCTGACTCTTTATACAATGCTTTCTTTTGAAATATTTTTCTGGATCATTGAAATTAGTGTATGTGATCTAATAATTTAGTGATCAACAATCTGATATTTGCTGTTGACAAAATTGGATATATTAGGATGACCCTGGTATATTTACATACACACACATCTGCACAAATGTATAAATGCAGAAATTTCACACATAAGTATGAAGATTCATATATAATTATAAATCTGAAAAGGCCACTTTGCTCAATCTCTCTGCTATGATTAGAATGCTTCATTTATTCATTCACAAAACATCCTTTAGTGTCAACTTCATGGAAGATATTGTGCTCATAGCCAGGTGGAAACAAAGACGAAAGATACATGTTGCATCTGTCCAAAGGGAGAAGAAAATTTAGAGAGAGACAAATGCCAAACCCAGAATGATTCCCAGTGCGAGGAATACAGGTGATGTTATTCTCCACTAACTGGCTTGTATGATGGACAAACAGGAACAGCCCTGACTTTTTGGAAGAGGGACTGGCTGAAATTTGTCATCAGAGTCAAGCTTATAAAATATCAATAGCCACTTAAGAGGATTTCCTGAGCTAACTTTCTTAATCGGGAACATTCAGCAAAAGAAACCTCTGCCAGGGTATAGATTATGCTTCATCATAAGATCTCTCAAAGATCCAAGGAAGTTTACAGAAACTTATTTTGAAAACTTGAAAAAATAAAAGCTCAAGGATATTATGCCCTGTTAATTTTATGAGCTGTAAATGACAATTTATATGGTTACAAAATATAGACTTTTAGAATTAGCAACAAAATCTATCCCTAATCAGCAGCCATATTTATTAGCCCAAATATTTTTTAATTTATACAAAAATCAGTCAAAAACATTCCTGTAACTTTTCTAATTTAGGCAGGCTGCTGGTCATGAGTGTTGGTCCCTGAGACCTTGTTTTGCCTTATCTTCTGCAGAAGGCTTTCTGTCATAGGTTTTATGGATGCAGATTTGCCTCTTCTGTGAAACTTTGAACCTGTGACCCTATGTTCATTTCTCTCATATTCACCTCTTGCACTTCCTAATTTACTCCACAATGTGGAATTTATTCTGATGCTTTAGTTTTCTGTTGCTGCTGTAACAAATTACCAACAACTTAGTGACTTACATGACACAAATTTATTACCTGAGTTCTGTAGTTAAAAAGTCTGCAAGTCTCACTAGGCTAAAACCAATATGTGTTATCAGGGCTGCGATCATTTTGGGAAGCTCCAGGGGCCAGTCCATGTACTTGCTCTTTCCACCTTCAAGGCCAGCAATGTTGCATCTCTTTCTGCTTTTCTCCATCATCACTTTTTTTCGTCTGGCTCCCTCTTCCACTTTTAAGGAAGTGATTACATGGGGCTCACCTGGATAATCCAAGCTAATCTCCCTATTTTTTTTTTTTTCCCTTTTTGTCTTTTTTCGTGTCTGGCAATGGATCGCAACCCTCAGTGTCGCGCCCGTACCGGACCGGGACCGGCAACAGGATCGCAACCCTTGGTGTTGCTCCCACACCTCGCTCAGCCAGTGAGCGGGAACCGGTCTGCATGTGGAATCCGAACCCTCGGCGGGAGCGCCACCGCACTCCCAAGCGGCGCACTGTAGCAGTGCACCACCGGGCCAGCCCCTAATCTCCCTATTTTAAGGCTAGCTGATCAGCAACCTTAATTCCATTTGCAACCATAATTCCCTTTGCCATATAACATACTGACATTTTCAGGAGATTAGGATAAGGACATCTTTAGGGGGCCATTATTCTGCCTATTACATTTGTCATTATAGAAGGCTAATAAATATCATTCAGCTGTGGTCATTGATTGTTTCATGACTGTTGGTCCATTTTCCCAATCACTTTCTAAGGGCCTTAGGAGTAGGGTCCAGTGGATCATAGGAGTATTTATTATCTCAGTCCCTGCAGTTAAAGGATCTAAGGAACCATACCCATCGTGTCTGTGTCCTCACTGAGTGTCCAGATGATCTGAATTATACAGTGCAAACCTACTGCAAACTGAAATTAAAATTTTCGAGGAAGAGGCAGGATTTCGTGAACTTAGGGAAAGTGATGGAGAACTGCTAGAATCACACGTAAGGCTATTGGCAAATGGCATTTAGACCAATTAACATGGAAACGAGATGAACTGGCAAGGGTGCTGCTGCCTTGTGTGCCTCACAAGAGAAGCCTTGAAAAGACTAATGAAGATGTCAGACACAGGTCATGCTGCAGGAGGATAGTGGAGAGAGGAGCTGATGTGATGTCGTGCAATCTGATATAATCAACGCCTAATTCATTCTCTCTTTATTCTAAGAACTATGGCATAGTCACCATTCTAACTTAAACTTTTAAAAAGTTATGTAAATGCAAATCAGATCATGTCCCTCCTTTTAAAACCCTCCAATGGCTTTCTCTGACATTTAGAATATACTGCAAACTCCTTCCCCAGGCCTGTAAAGCCCCCTGTGTGGCCTTGTGCCTCTTCTCTGATCTCATCTCTTCCACTTCTCCTCGATCACTGTCCTTCAGTCACACAGTCCTCTTGCCGAGCTCCTTCCCGCCTAGTACATCTTTGCATGAGCTTGTTCCTACACCTGCAAGGTTCTTCCTGCAGATTGTCGCATTGCGGGCTACTTCTTGTCATTTGGTTCTCAGGGTAAATGTTCAAGGAAAACCTTCATCATTCACCTACTCCAACCCCTTATTTGAATTCCTGGCATAGTGCTTATCACTCTGAGATTTTTCTTGTAATTAGGTAATTAACTCCAAGAGAGCAAGGAAAGTGTCAGTCTGGCTTGCTGCTGTATTCTCTGTGCCCAGAACTGTGCCTGGCAGAGGGTAGGGTCTCAATAATTAGGGAAGGCAGGAAAGAATGAACAATTGAGTTCATACATGACTTTATTATTGTATCATTTGGGTTGGGACACCTCTGTGCTCAAAACTGATCTTATGATGTTGTAAAATTGACCTTGTTCTCTGTGAACAGTTCTGTTCAGTGTCCGTATAACAAATCAATTCAATCAAACCATTGAGCTTTTAAGTTTGTATAACAGCAAAGAGCTGGATTGAAAAAAGAAAACTGGCTATACATTTTGGTGTGTGTCGATACTACCTAAGCCTCAACATTTTTTCGTGTGCTATTTGCTAAGTGACCAAAAAAAAAAAAGTGGGGTAATAATAACAAGTTGCTTTAATCTTAGTTGTTTCAACTCATTTTGATAAACAATATGCACAAGGACTTGAGTAAGGTAATGCATATATAAGGACACTTTGCATAGCTCATTTATTGCTATTCTTATTTTGTGAAAGGTATCGTGCTTACATTTTAGGTCTGAATTGTGCATACCTAATATTGTGGGGGGTTTTGTGTTAAAATAGGTAGAAGTCCCAGAAATGCAAGTAAAATATGTAAAAGTGTGAAATACATAAAATCTAGGTGATACAACACTCAACAGAGTTGGAAAAAAAAATGAAAGATATATATATTTTGCCCCATGCTGGAAA
Organism: Galeopterus variegatus; assembly: GCF_000696425.1. NCBI lineage: Eukaryota > Metazoa > Chordata > Mammalia > Dermoptera > Cynocephalidae > Galeopterus > Galeopterus variegatus. The sequence continues at coordinate 474,599 of NW_007726525.1, read as the reverse complement.
TGAAAAATACATTTAGTGTAATAGGACTTGAGACGTGAAATGTATTTATCATGCCCAGAGAATGAACTGAGGAGCATGAATTTTTTTTAATAAGCAGAGTAAATGTCAGGGCAGATTAATCTATCACAAAAGCAAACAGAAACTCTTCATAAATAGCAAATCACACCAAGTCATAGCCATCTTGTTTTTTTGTCAACTTGCATAAACATCCTTCCTTTTATCAGTCCTCAGATCTAAATCACACACATTCATCATCCTAAGGTCAAACCACATTTTCTGGCTGTGCAGTAGGCCAGGACAAAATCATTAAATATTCCCGAGGGTTGATCAGCTGGCACTGCAAAGCTCATAGTGGCAGAAGTGAGATGTTATCACGGCCATTTCCTTAAGCACATTTGCTGCTTTTAAAGATAATTTTGCATACTTGTTTGAGCAGTAATTTAATTTAATTGACAACCTAATGGCTGTATGTCCAGGGCTATAAGATTGTAGAAAAATTTTAATAGGCAATAGTTCTCATAGGGGATTTAGAATAAAATAAACAAGAATTGATGAGATATAGAATGAGGATAAAGAGCCGTATAGGAGAAGGAGAAAGGGCGTAAGCTTGAGAGACTTCTAGACAGGTTCAAACTCTGTCTCTGCAACTTTGCAGTGACATAAACCTTGAGTAAGCTGCGTAAGCTTTGGGAGCCCGTTTCCTCATCTAAAATATAAGAATGGTCTGCCAACTTTTCAGGCTGCTGGGAGTTCAATGAAGTGATTTATGTGAAGCACCGGGCATGTGCTGGGTACCTAGTAAAGGGCTCTATATTAACTGAGAAGAGCCACTTTTCCTATGCAAAAAATGGAGAGGGGGGAGAATGAAGTGGGGCTTAGATGTTTGTAGCAAGCCCTTTAAATTTGCTGAAGAGGTCATTTTTGACCTTGTGAAGGTGGTGGCCCAACTAGAAGCTCCTTCCTGCCACGCTCCATGACTGGGAGTCTGTCTTATGGTCACTGCTTCCAGAACCCCCTCCACACACACAGTCATTGTCTTCTCCCCTTCTTACAAGGACCTTGCAGTGAATACACTGCACATCAGGAATCACATAGTGAGAGCTCAGTAAATATCAATTTTGAATAATCCCCAGTGGGAGAGGAGTTTAGATTGGACAACCTAATAAAGCTCAGAGAGCAACTTCAGATTTCTTCTTGCTGAGAATGAATGGGGCAAAGCTGAGGGGCTGAAGTGAAGTCTTTGGCTTCCCCCATATAACCCACCTTCTGTCTCAAGCTGCTCTGGCTTCTCAGACCTCTGACTACACTTGCCAGGCTCCCGAATTCTCTCCTGAGCCTATCAAAACTCCTATTTGGCCTGTCATCCATTATGAGAACGATATTTGATTAAATTATTCCCACTAAGGAATAATGGTTGATAGAGGGTGTGATGGTGTGTTAATTTCTGAGGGATTATTGTTCTTTAAAATGAAAAAATTCCATAGGTACTTTTGACCAGAGCATCACTTTAGATGCTGAAGCATCTACCCCTCTGTCTAGATCATGGGCAACTTTACTTTAGTCTCAGAAAATGTTCCACAATACAAAGATTCATGAATCATGAACGAATGAATGAATCAATCATTTGTTCATCAAAGTGCTGTCTGCCTTTTAGGTGCTATATGTAAGTGCTGCAATGGATCACAAGACCCCAGGTTCCTGAGATTTTAGTCTTGGATTTCTTGATACACACATGAAGAAGGAGGTGGTTCTTCTGTAATTTAAGTTGGATAGTTTCCATTTCAGAGAATTGCATCATATGAGCCTTCTCCATTCGTAATTATATTAGCATACCCTTTTGCTATTAATCTCCTAATTCTTCCTACATATGCATGTATAATAGTTTTGTGGAAATTTGTGCAGGATCTTGACAACTCCCTAGCACCTATCCTGCATTACCTGCAACTATCCTGCACATTTAAATGGTAAACATTATCATTTCCAGCTCTATATCTGGGTTCCTGGAATCCTCATGATGACACAGGACCACAATCTTTACAGTGCCAAGAAAACAAATTTATTTTACATTAAAAACATGTAAGCAGCATGTGGTTCTAGAACCACTAAGATTTTTGTATCAAAGATGGAAACTGGTGTTCCATTTCAATCGCTGTTAATAGATGACACTGTAGCCTGTGACTATTCATGTTGAACCAGGTGTCAAATTTTTTTTTTTCCTTTTTGTCTTTTCTCATGACTAGCAACGGATCGCAACCCTCAGTGTCGCGCCCGTACCGGACCGGGACCAGCAACGGGATCACAACCCTCGGTGTTGCGCCCACACCTCGCTCAGCCAGTGAGCAGCCGGTCTGTATGTGGGGGAGCGCCGCCGCGCTCTCAAGCGGTGCACTGTAGCAGTGCGCCACCGGGCCGGCCCAGGTGTCAATTTTTATAAGACTCAGTTTTCCTCTACATAGCTTCATTGGCCCTGAGAACAATGGAGTTTATGCCTAGGTCCTCACATGGGAGAACTGTGCTCAGTGTTCCTAAGGATTCTTCAACGTAATCCCAAAATGCATGTAATGAGCCACCATTGTTGAAAGTTAATTTCCTGCCACAGATTGCAATCTACACTAAAGAGTTTTAACTTGAGTTGACAGCAACAGGACCATTCCATCACTGTCAGAACAATTATTTATGTGCAAAAGCAGTGACAGCAGTGAAATGTAACGGAAGGAACATGGACTTTGAGGTCAGAGATGGCGCCTTTGCTTCTTACCATCTGATATTGGGACTACCTGATTTCTTTGAGCCTCAGTGTTCTCATCTGGAAAATGGGGTTGTGGTGAGGATTAAATAAAATAATGCCCCCTGTAAAACATGGGTGTTCAAAGTTTGTGCACATCCACTTTTTCCTCCATAAATTGGTGCTGTTGATTCCTGTGGTGACTGGTGGGAACAGGTGAAACAGGTGGTTTTCAGGTTAGTGTGATGGGACTGGTGAAGGCACTTGAACTTCACAGGTATGAAGAGCACTGGATTGATGGGCTGAGACTTACTCATATTGTGTTTGCAAAGCTGCAGAGTTCTCTCTATGTCCTGCCAGCCCCATCCCTTTCTCCATTAAAGCATGGTCATGACCTACTGTGACTGCCTCCCCACTGGACTTGAAGCTCCACAGTGCCTTGTCTTTTCTTCTTTGTAGTTCTGGTGCCTGGTACTGTTGGAGGAATGAATAAAATGACTTTTAGGTATTTATATTTAGGTAGATGGATCATCTATGGTCACTTTGCTGCAGAGAATGTTTTCGAACTGTAGAATCTGAATCTGACCCTTTGATAGATGATTAGAGAACATGTTTTCCACCCCTCTCTTTCCTTCTTTTTTCCAAGCCTAGAAATAAGGGTGAAAAAATAATGGGGTTTGTTTGGGTGCTAAGAGTTTCACATTTATCACACCATTTTACTTATTGTTTGTTTATTTTATTTACTGTGTTTTTTTCTTTTGATGAGGGAGATGTCTGTTTTCCTCACTGAGTGAGGCTATGAAAAAATATACCTTTGGTTTAAATTCCCACTTTGTCCCTTAGTGCCCTGGGATCCTAAGTTACTTAGCTTCAGTAAGTGTGCCTTTGTAGCTGTATAATGAAGATTTTTACATTCAGTGATGTGGGGAGTATAACAGTGACATGTTGCGAAGGGGTTTTAAAACACGAAATGTGGTGCACTACATGGAACCATGCAGCCAGCATCCTCCCTCTCTCCTGAGAGCACGTGTGGTGCCTGTCAGATGCTGGGGAAGCCCTATAGAGAGTATGCTCTATATTGTGCTGAGGAGCTTTCAGAAGTAATCCAGAACATTTCCTTCTGGTTACAGATCCTGCAGTAGATTTCCCGAGTTCCAGAGTTAGCGTTATACAAACTGCAATTTGTGAATCCCAAATCTCATAAGAGCAATAGCAGCAGCAGATGTCGAAAATACATTCCTAATTCAGTTAAAATCTGCTCCAAGAAATGAGTTCTCCCTGTACTCTTTAAACTGTTATTTTTCTATATGTCTCGTCTATGCCTTCTAAATAAAATAATTATGCAGGAGAGAGTCTGGCTTATGTTCCCCTCTGCTGAGAGGCAGCAGCAGTTTATATTCCATAGTCTTACTGGGGAGTTGTAATATAAGCCTCCATTACTAGGGAACAAGGAGCTTAATTTTGTTGTTTTTCAGGTCTGAGGCTTTAGTGATGGCAAAATGCTAAGTATAATTTACCTTTATGTTTATGGAATGTTTCTTATTTTAAAATGTATAGCTGTGTCAAAAGCAGTAGTCAGCTTGAGTAAAAGGCTTAAAAAATTTACTTCAGTCCTGGTTCTTCATGAATTTTATGCATCAATAATAACTGCTTTTAAAAAATACCTCGTATAATCATGACTGTGATTACAAGTAGATTAGAAAATTAACTGTCAGGAAATCAATCAAGAAATCTTCATCAGGATACAACAATGTGCAAAACATATGATTAAAGTATAGGTTCTTCCCAAAGGAGCACAAAATCTTGGGGAGACAAGATACACAAGTGGTTTAAGGCAGACTATGTGTACCGGCTGTATCTTCCATGTTGCACACTTTGGGGAACCAGGGAACAGGCTGAAAGACGTCAATAATGGTATGTTCATGTCATCAGGCCTTTCACATCCAGGCTCCCTTCTGGGCAGAGAAGAAGCACAGGGCTCTGGCCTCTGTGGAGCTCAGAACTGGACTTGATTGAATGAGGAAAGTTGGGACGAGACTGGGTTGGGTCCTACCTATAGCTGCCTCGGGACAGATTGGAATAAAAATCCAAGAGTGATAACTAGGTCAGAGAAATAAAGCACTTAGGAAAGTAGAGCTTCAAAATAGTTCCGGGAGCAACAGTTTGCCTTGGAAGGAAGCCTTTTACCAGGAAACTACATCTCCTCCCGTGTGCGTGGGGACAGGAGCAACCCACTGAGCCAGTTTAAATAGTGGCTCTTGGTCAGAAGCCCTCTTCCATTCCTGGCTAGAGACTGGACCCGTCTTCCGATAAGCTCTTACAGCGACTCTCTGAAGCTCGGCCACCTAAGAAAATCAGGAAGCATGTCAGGCCCTCACCTTTGCAACCACCAGATTAAACCTATTATGTATTTTGGCAAAGTTCCCTCTCTCTATGTTTTTAAATAATGTTTTCTATCGTATTTTAGTTTTTGGAAGGATGTTCACTGAGTAGTCAAGATCTACTACCAACCTGACCGACTATCAGATATAGAATACTGTGTAAGATGTGATACTGGATTGCATTTGTATTAGATACACATAGGCCATTCTAGGGTGGAATGAAGCATTTGCTAATGCTGTGGTTTTATTTTAAGGTCCCCAGTCAGGATCTAACTCAGTTCCCTCACTGGATGGCTCAGAATACAGTTATAGAAAATTCTCATGAAGCTGGCTTAGGGTATCCTTAATGATCCCCTTTCACTTAAACAGATCATCCATAAACAGAACATGTCCATTGTCCTGGAGAGCTTGGCATGTGGAAATGCAACGCTTTTAGCACTAGGCATGTTCTCTTGGCTCAAGTCTCTCTAGCTGGGAGAATGTGCACCATCCTATGAAAATTAGGGCCCAGCCACTGTTTAGCATGACCTTGAATAAACTATCAGATTATTCTCTTGTCTCTCTTCAGTGCACTGGACAGCTATTGATTAATATTTACTGAATGTTCACAATGGGCCAGCTGCCACTGGGATAAAAGTACCTGATGATCTGTTTAAATCACTGCCGTTTTGTTTGGCTGAAAGATTCTGGGCTACTCGAAACTTTCTGAGGCAGTCTGTGAATGTCAGTGCTGGAGGCAGTGTCAGGGGAAATTAACCCATCAAGGTTAAGGCCAGCTCTGGGCTTTGTGGGGACAAGCCAAATGAGCTCAGGGGTGCAGGTGGCTCTGCTTCCTTCTTGAAATAACGTTGATTTGAGGAAACATCTCTTTCTGACCAGAGAAAAGTATATGATGAAGATTAATGTTTCCCAGATAGAAAGATGCTTTGTGCCTAATTCCTTTGGGGAGACAGAATGTCTAGGAAAGAAAGAGGAGACCTTTTGAAGTAGAACTTTTGACCAGGAGCCAGAAGAATGTCACAGGATTGCTGTGTTTTTCGTTTCAGTTTGGTTTGGTTTTCTTTATGGTACCTGGGGAAAGAGAGAGAGCCTAAGATGGATCAGCCTTTAGGATCACAGAAAAGTGTCAGGGGCTTTGAGGGGCAACAAGCCCACATATTCTGCAAAGTATAATGCACAGCGGGGGCAAAGGGGAGGGATGAGAATGCAGGTGTCCAGGTTAGGAACCCAGGTGAGTGGAGGAACTCGCAGGTTTTCTTTGAAATTAAGAACAGGAAGAAGTACATAGAAGAATATCTAAAAAGAAGTATGTTTTTCTTTTAAGTTTGATCAAAATATCATTTTTAAATAAGTAAAATAGAGCATTCAAAATTATTTCTGACATAGGGAAAGATAATTTGTGGGGTAGATGTGAAGGGAAGATTAAGTTTTATTTTGTTTCTTCCAGACAGCTAGTTTAAAAGTCCTGGGGTTGGGGAATACAGTTTGGTGGTACTCAAAATTGCAACGTTGATGACTTTAGTCAGAATTAAAAAAACACCATGGAAAATAGGAGATCAAAATACCAGGAGATAATCTTCCTGGCAACACATTCCAACTAAAATCATGAGTATTTAGAATCAATTAAAACTTCAAAATTGCAGCAGAAGAAATTACTATTCAGAGTTGAACTTTGTGGTGATATGTGTAAATGAAAAAGTGAAAAAGGCAAGAGAAAGAAAGAATAAAGGAGAGAGAAATGGAGAAGTAGAAATAGTAATAATGAAAATATAGAAATTAAAAAGGGATATAACTTCTGATACTGCAGAAATTAAAAAAACATAATATATCATGACGTATACTTTTATGCCAGTAATGTTGAAAACTAAGATGAAATGGATAATCTCCTAGAAAACGGTAAACTAAAAAAATGACTCAAGGAGAAGTTGAGAGTCTGAATATCCAACAACCATTAAAGAAATTGAATCAGTAATCAAAAGGCTAACCTTTCCCGAAATACACAAAGGCCAAATGGTTTTACATGTGATGCTTACTAAATCTTCAAGGAACAAATATTCTCTTTATTATATGAACTATTTTAGAGAATAGGACAAGAGAAAGCTACCTAACTCATCTGGCTCATAACTAAAAGTAAAAAGAAAAGTCCAAGAAAATTACAGACTAATCTCACAAATGAATATAAATCAAAAATTCCTAAATAAAATATGAGTAAATTAGTTCAGCAGTGTGTATGACCAAGGAGAATTTATTCAAGGAATGCAAATAATTTAATACTCAAAAATCTATTAATGAATATACTATTTTAAACAGATTAAAAGAGATTATGTCATAAACCAAATGATCATATCAATAGACACAGAAAAATTACTTGACAAAATTCAAGACTCACTTATGGTGAAGAATTCTAACCAAACTACAAACATAAAGAAACTTCCTTAACTTGATAAAAGATATCTCTTTTTAAAAAGTTACAAATAAATCTATAGCAATGTAATTCCAATCAAATCTCAATAGAGTTTCTCATGGTCCATGACAAGCTAATCATAAAGGTCATACAGAAGATCACAAGGTCATGAAGAGCTAAAATAATTTGAAGTATGAAAGATAGTGGGATTTGCCATTATTATGAAGCCTTGGTAACTAAGACATGTGATATTGCTGTGGGATAAATTTAAAAGGACCAATGAAACAAAACAGAATAGAGCCCAGAAATAGCCCCAAACATATATGAAAATAATATATGATAGAGGTAATAATGTAGGTCAGTGTGGAAAAATAAAATCTTCAATAAAGGTGGAAAATCATAAAGCCTTATCTCGTAACATACATGAATTCCAGAGAGATCAATAATTTAAAAGTGAAAAATAAAATTTGAAAATTTAGACAATAACACAGGAAAATGTATTTATGACTTCAAGACAGGAAAACTCTTCTCAAACAAGACACACAAAAATAAGTCATAAAGGAAAATATTAACAAATTAGACTACATTAAAAGGCAAAACTTCTGTTAAACAGAAGATCCCCCATTAAAAAACACACACACACATGGTGAGAAGACGTTTGTGATGCACATAACCTTCAAATGATTGTTACTAGAATTAAAGAGCATGCTTATAAATCAATACAAAGAAGACAAGCCAGTAGGAAAAAAGGGCAGAATAGGTGACTAGGCAATTCACAGTATGGGAAATCCCCACAGTCCATGAACATGAAAGAAGATGCTGAACTTCACTAATAATCAAAAAATGAAAATTTAAACAATTACAAAATATTATTTAACCCTCATTTTGGCCCAAATTAGTAGCCTGAACAACGCCAAGTACTAGAAAAAAAAAAAAAAAAACAAAACGCGGAATGGAAGCTCTCATAAGAGTATACAGCTCCTGAGAGAACTATAGCAATGCCATCATTTTGGAAAAGAATTGGCAATAAAATAAAGGTAACAAAGTGCTGCCTTGTGACTCACAATTCCACTTCTAGGTGTATAAAGAAACCTGTGCACATGTGTGTAGGGAGATAGTAATAGGAACATTCATTACAGCACTGTTGGTAATAGCAAAATATTAAAATCAATTATGTATTTCATAGTGGAACAGTACATAACACTTAAAAATGAACCTGTGTCAAATGGTTACATCTTAAAAATGTATTTAAAAATAACGCAAGAGAAAGATAATTTAGGCTTCTGGACCTCTGGTAAGATAGAGAAGAGAATGGGGATCAGGGAAAGATAGAGGAGAGCTTCGACTTAGCTATATTATCTTTTTCCTTATGAAAAAACAAACTTGAGCAGTATGGCCAAGTGTTAGGTCTCAATAAAGTCAGAGATGGATGGGTCACGTTGTTGTCGGTTCTTTTTTGTAGATCTGAAATAATTCATCAAAAACTGAAGCAAACAAACAGCCACAAATGAGTTGTTTTTCTGCAATGCAAGTGAAACTGTCCTTGTAGCCAGGTTGGTGGAATGAAAGGGACTGCACCCAGGGAAGGCAGAGCAGGGGATGGCAGAATGTTCCAGAGGATCAGCAGAGCCAAAGAGATGCCCAGAGTAGGAATGAAAACAACCCAAGCCTATGCAGAGACTGCTATTACAACAGGATCAGAGGCTTGTTGGTGGCTGGCACCCCATTAAATAACCGCTATATACTTTCACCACACAGTTGTTTGATTTTCTTCTCAGTGCATTCCTTTTTTTTACAAAATCTGATGTTCTGAGATCAAGAAACATTTTAGTACTTTATACACTGAGTGAACCGGACCCTCCCCCTAGCCATGTTCTCACCATCTGGCCTTGCAGAGACTAGCCCTGACTGGGAACTCCCCCTCCCATCAGATTGTAAAAAAGGGTTGAGAATGTAAATAAATACCTTCTGGGACCAGGAGGGTGCGTGGGCAGGTGTAAGACTTAGGGTGTGGAGGGGACAGTGGGGAACTGGAGGGGGCGTCTAAAAAGGAAAGTGGCCACAGGGAAATAAGGGTGAGTGTCATCCAACTATCTAATACAAAAGAAGCCAGAAATCTGGATTTTTAAAAAAAGATGTAAAATTTTCTGATTTTTAATTCTTTCAAATCATTTGAACATTTCTTAAAATACTATGTAGGATAAAAACAAAACAAAACACCCCAAACCAAAAAACAGCTATAAGCAAGCCACTCCTTGAGGATTTCTGCTAGCAGACAATCATCTTGTTTGAAACTGACAGAGAATGCACCAGCCGCTGGAATCCCATCACTGGGTCCCACGAGAGGCCTCCCGGGTTGCTGCGGAACCCCAAGTGCGGGGCAACCACGCATGCGTGCGTGTACACACACATACTCGACCCTCCAGAGTTGGCATGGTCGAAAATAAAACAAAGACCTGACATGTCAGCTTTACGAAATCCAGACAGGACCACTGAATGAGATGGAAGGAGCTGTGGAAATCACCTAGTGGCGAACTGTGACCTCATTTTCCACTCTGCCTTTTTTGCACAGTCCCCTCCTCACCCCCTCACTCTCTTTCATTCCACGGGTAGCCCCTGAAGGCATCTGAGTTTTTCAGTTCCTACATAACAGCTTATTGCAAATGAAGAAACCAAGGGCCAGAGAGGTCAAGGTGACCCGCTAGTCACGACACTGCACTGCTCCTTCCACGAAAGATCCCTGCTGTGGAGGCAGCGGCGGTGCCTCGGGAATCTGACGAGTGCTTCGTTGGGCACGGGTGTGCATTGGGGGTCTCCATACACCCGATCACTTTACTATGTTTTTTTCCTGCTAAAGAGAGAAGGCTGTAGAAGGTAGAATCAGAAGAATTAATTTAGAATTGTTACAGTACTGTTCTTATTTGCAGTTCTAAAAAGGAACTGTACATTTCCCCAGCCTACTGAAATGATAACTCTGGGCTTTATTTTTGGAAAAAGTACTTTTCATCTTATAAAAATTTAATGCCCTCTCAGTGACAGGGAAGTTCCAAGTGGTTTTCACTGGCTCTTTTGTGGCTGCAGCGGAAGGTGGACATAAAGGGCCAGGGCCTCCCCGCTGGGAGGCAGGGACAGGAAACACTCCCTCTCCATGGTCTGGGAGCTGTTGCTTAGCAAGTAGCCAGAACACGCTCTTTTCTCTCCTCTCTCTGAGCCAGAGGCAGGGCGAAAGTAGCAGAGATCTGGAAAATATTGTTAATTTTAACAACTAACTTCTATGTAGTACTTTTCTGTCTACAGATGTTTGAGTGTTTTCATTCCTTTCTCTTAAGATTGGAATGAGCCGAGATTTCCTTTTCCTTGGCATTAATATAAAATGATCATACAGCTGATCATTAACAGAAGACTCAGATTGGGGCTTCTCAAACTTGAACATGCATCCAAATCAGCTGGAGAATCTTGTTAAAATGCAGATTCTGATACTGTGGGTGTGGATGGCTCTGAGGTGCTGCTGTCAGGCTCCCAGGTGATGCTGATGTTGCTGGTCCATGCACCGCACCTGCAGGAGCAAGGGAGGGTTAAGAATGAAGGAGGGGAGTGTGGGAAGGAGAAGAGACAGTTTCCCTTTCTTCATTCTGAGGAAGTGCCTGTTCTCTCCTTGTGAGGATAACCCATCATCTGAGCATTGTCGGGGGAAGCCTGTAGCTTGCGGCTGGAAATGAAGCAAGGGCCCAGGAGGAGGTTGGGCGTGTGTGCCTTAGTGAAAGAAGGTGACATTGCCAGCAGTCATTGTTCTCAGAACAGCAGCTCTGGTTCTTCAGCTTTCCTGACAAGTACTCTCCAGGCTTCCAAAGCAGCAGCAGCTGAAGGCTGGAGAAGGTGAGCATGAGATCAGAGGGTGCTGGGGGAGAGAAGCTCCACAGACTCGTGAAAGCAGCAAATTATCAGTTGTGTGTTTGCTTTGTGTTTGGGGCAGGTTTGGTAAGCGAGAGAGAGATGAGAATGCTTCTAGTCTGTTCCAAGATTTTTTCTTGTTGCAGGCTGGATGGAGTAAAATTAAGCCCTTGACTGCCAGCTCTTTTGGCCTGAGTACCTGGCACACAGATGGTGTCACAGTCGGTCCTGCCCCCTCCTGTTTCTGACAGGGAGGTGATGAGGGGCTTTGGCCTCCCAGGACTGCAGCAGATGTTGTCTGGTTTCAGCAGCTGAGCAAGAGCCTCCTTTCGCAATGTAAACACTTCATCAGCCAGCTCTCTTGCTGCTCTGCCTGGGATTGACTGTTTTCCTACAGGTGTTCCCACTCACCTGTCCGTGCTTTGGCTGGTAAACTATTGAAGGACAGGGGCAGAGGTGCTCACAAAACTTGCCCTGCCCACTATTTATGCACAATGGGGAAGGCCCTCGATACAGACTCAGGTGGAAACTATACTCACTGACAGTCAGATGCTCCAGCCAGTGAATTCCACGCAGGACCAGTCTAACATGCTGGGAGAGGCTCTGCATGCCCATGTTCATGGTGGCTGGAATAAAATGGAGCCTACAGCCCTCATTCTAAGATGCCTTCACAATTTTGGAATGTCTCCAACAAATTCTGATCAGTCCCTAGGGCATAGTTACATTACCTAAGATTCTTACTAAATAATTTTGGGCAGCGATAAAGATATATTATTAATAATTAGAATTCTGTCCCACTCAAACTAAGAAAAAGGAAAAGGAAAAGAACAGTCTTCAACTGACAAAAGAGCAAATAACCCTAATTCATTTTAAACTAAAGCTCTGAATGAGCAAGAGTAGGCAAGTCCACACTTGCCTATTAATGCTTTTTCTGGAGATAAGGAAAATACATATATTTCATGGAATGACCAATCTGTCAGAACTATAAGCAACACTTAATCTGCTATCAGAAAACAGGAGTTTTAGCTGGACAGGTAGCTCAGTTGGTTAGAACACAACCTTATAACACCAAAGTTGAAGGTTCGGATCCCCATGCTGTCTAGCCACCAAAAATAAATAATAGCTGAAGAAAACAGGAGCTTCAGGAAATGCTATTTCTAGATCTGGTAGAAGCTGAAATCTGCAGGAAGAAAAGCTCTGGCTTGCCCACAGCTAGGTGGCCTAATAGGTACCACGTGGGTGGGTACTGCTGCCTGCCACAAGCCGTCCAGGCCCTAGCTGTGCCACATCTTACAGGGGAAGATGTGAACATCTCTTTGTCTTCAATGAAAGGACTCTTGGGGGCTGGCATCCCACTACATTGTGTGGGACCATGGTGTGCATCATTATCCCCCACCCCTTCACTGCCACACCAGCACGGAAGGCCAGATTATGCCATACTCTCTTGTCGTGCTCCTACCAGCTGCAGTAGTAGGTTCTTGTTCACCTGCTGGTCAGCTAAGCCTTGCCAGAGGCCCGTGTGGATAGTGACCAACATTTATTGAGAAGCTACTTTACACTAGGCATTTTCATGTATATTATAACACCTAATTCCACCCCAATGGGGTATGGAGGCACTGTTTTTATTATTCCAATTATTAGCAAACCAACATTTAGAGAACCTAAGTTTTTTCTTTTTTAAAAGATGACCGGTAAGGGGATCTTAACCCTTGACTTGGTGTTGTCAGCACCACGCTCTCCCAAGTGAGTCAACCGGCCATGCCTACCTATATAGGGATCCAAACCCATGGCCTTGGTGTTATCAGCACCACATTCTCCCAAGTGAGCCATGGACTGGCCCTAAGTTGTTGTTCTTAAAATCAAAGGCTACATGGCATGTCAGAACCAGGTTTCAAAGTCACGTTGACTCTAAGACAACGTCTTTTTATTGGCCCTGCTGAACTATGAAGAAGTAGTGGTCTCTTGCATTTGTGAGATGTCTTGTAGTTCACAAATAAATGAAGCAGCCTTAACTTGCATGACATATGGTCCCCTCTCTGTCAAGCAAGAGGAAATGACTACACTGAAGGCTGGCCATTCAGGCTTACTTTCAAGTTTGAATTTTAATGAATGAGGATTTTGAAGACAGCCATCACTGAGACCCTCAGTTGTGCCATGGTGGGACATAGCAGCTACTGGGGTGTCTGGAAAGAAGATGACTTTGGGCCAAGCGTGGGTGCTGTGGCTTCAGTGCACATGGCTGAGTCTATGTGATTCACCATCAGTAAACGTTTATTGAGCTCCTACTATGTTCCAGGCATGGAGAGGCACTGGGAATTCAACAGGGAATATACAAACACAGTCTTTATTTGGAGGAGATATTATCCTTCAAACAGATCCAGGACAGATATGTCCTGCATAGAGAAATGTAAAAGTTGTGCTAGGTAGATAAGCTAACCTCCCAGGGTACTTTGGGTTTTGTTCTAGGACTTACATTGCTACTTGATCATTGTAGTGCTTTATGATAGGAGACAAGGTTTTATGCAAAGGATGAAGACTACATTACTAACTTTATGTTCTTTTTTCATGGAAAGGTAAGTTTCTGTTTTGGAAAGCTGTTCTCTCTTCCGTGTAAAACATCTTGCTATCCTTAACTATTACGTGCCAATTCACGACAAGTTACTCATGATAGTCATTTTTAGGACAGAGATTAGAGTCACAGAAACCTCAATTTGTAAGTGAAGTGTAAAGGATTCCTTCCAATTTTTTTCCCCCATAAAACTAAAGCTGATTAACATCCAAACAACCATCCAGGGACTGTTCCCACTGCACACTACCACATTAAAACTGATGAGGAAAGGAGAAAACTGTAGACAACCACAGCAAGGAAAGCCAATTAAAGAGATACGCTGTTTAAAGGCTGATTGGGAAATGCTGGGAATGGGGCTTTTCTCACAGAGCTATTTGCTTGAGCTGGTCAGTGCCCTTTCTGCTGAGAATTTTAGTCAATTATAATCACAGCTGCACTGTGGAGATGCCAATTCATACTCAGATGCCAGCAAAAGGAGCAATTTCCACAAAATGGACCACATGCTAAGTCTCCAAAGATACTTGGATTGTAACAAGCAAGTGGCAACGTTTCAGTGATTCAACAGGCTGTATGATGCCGACAAGCTAGCATGGATTTCTTTACATTTGAGCACGTTGTTCTTGAACGTTGAGGGGCCACCCTCCAGAGCCAAGAAAAAAGCATGTGGGACTGGTTCCATAAATGAGAAACTCCTAGATTTTGTCATGATTATCTTCAAAGGTGCAATGGACTCGTATGATGGAAAGCGTTTCATAGTAGCGAGAATTGTTAGTGGAATTCTGAAGTCTGATTAAGTTACCATATGAGTTTAAATTGTATCTCCTATAATACAAAGTATATTTTATCAAGCATCTCTCAGCTGTATGGTTAGCAATATAAATTTAAAATAAAAGTTGGCAATTTATTCATTTAAAAGGCCATAAAAAATAATTACATTGTATAATGTTGAATATACTAGTTATCCTGATTTGAGCATCACATATTGCACACAAGTATTGATATTCAACTCTGTACCCCATCGATATGTACAATCAACTATGTTTCAATAAAAAATGAATAAATATGTATTGAAAGCCCTTTTTAATTTGAGTTTTACTGACACAAATAGCAAAGGAAGAGTTTGTAGGAAATAACAGAATTAAGAATGTTTCGGTATGAAGAGATATTAAGATTGGTTACAAGCACAGTTCTTATTGGATAAATTAAATTCAAATTTCCAAGTACCTGCTGAGTACCTATTCTGTATCAACACTGGGATGGGAAATGTTAGGGATAAAAAAATCCAAGTAATGTGTGATCTTCCAGAAGCCTGCAATATAACACACTTAAATGATGGTGAAAGTTATAGTTATGAATCATCAGTTGTAATCTCCTTGTATGAAATACTTGTTATTTTGGTGTTGGGATGCCTTTGGTATGCTTTTCACAATGAAGTATACCAGTCAAGATTTTAGTATTTCAAATGTTGGGAGCTTTGTGAGACATTCATTCACTCATCCATTCATTCAGCAAACATCTACCAAATAGCTTTTGTGTGCCAGGCACTGTATATATTCTTCCCTCTCCATAATTTTTCAATTTCTTTGGTAATAACTCCTAATGCTTTTCGCTATAACATGCTTTTACGTCTGTTATCTCATTTGTACTTTTCAGCAATCCTATGAGGTTGGCAGGGCAGATGTTATTATAGATGGTGAAACTAAGACTCAGAAAGGTTAAGTGCTTGGCTCAAGGTCACACAGCTAGTGTGTTAAAAAAAAAAAACTAGAAGCCACCTGTTTTGACTCCATTTCAAGCATTTTTCTATATGCCACAAAATTGCTGTTACTATTAATAGCCAGCATTTAGTGCTTTGAAACAGACAGTAGGCAAATATTTTATGCACATTATCTCATTTAAATCCTCATAATTACAACTTATGAGGAAACCAGAACTCATATTAATTTGCTCAAGGTCGTACATAGGTGGAATAACTGAGATTTGAGCCCCTGTGCTACACCGTTTCCCATTATGGGACACGCTATTCCTTTTAGGTGAGTATGTAGTATGAGGAGAGTGTTCAAATTCTCCCTTCATGGACTTAAATTCATTTACAGTCAGAAGGAAAATAGTGAATATAATAATACACAGTAGTGAATCCAGGCTGGATTATACTCATCATTATCTAAATGTGTTTTAAAAATTACTTTTATTGTAGTAAGAACACTTGATTCAAGATCTAACCTCATAACAAAATTTTAAGTGCACAGTACAGTATTGTTAACTATAGGCACAATATTGCACAACAGACCTCTAGAACTTATTCATCTTATATAACTGAAATTTTATACCCATTGAACAGCAACCCCCTTTCCCCTATTTCCCCTTCTCTCCATCCCCTGGAAACCACCATTCTACTTTCTGTCTCTATGAATTTGACTACTCTAGGAACTTCATATAAGTGGAATCATGCAGTATTTGTCCACGTGTGACTGGCTTATCTCACTTAGCACAATGCCCTACAAGTTTATCCATGTCGTCCCTTATGGTAGAATTTCCTTCTCTTTTAAGGCTGAATAATATTCTGTTGTATGTATGCACCACTTTTTGCTTATCCATTCATTCACTGACGGACACTTGTGTTGCTTCCACATTTTAGCTATTGTGAATAATGGTGCTGTGAACATGGGTGTGCAGATATTTTTTGAGATCCTGATTTCAATCCTTTTGTATATATTCTCAGAAGTGGGATTGCTGGTTCAAATGGTAGTTCTGTTTTCAGTTTTTGAGGAACTTCTGTACTGTTTTCCACAGTGGTTGCACTAATTTACTTTCCATCCAGCAGTGGACAAGGGTTCCAGTTTCTCCACAGCCTTGCCCACATTTGTCTTTTTTCGTGTCCGGCAATGGATTGCAACCCTCAGTGTCGCGCCCGTACCGGACCGGGACCGGCAACGGGATCGCAGCAACCCTCGGTGTTGCGCCCGCACCTCGCTCAGCCAGCAAGCGGGAATCGGTCCGTATGTGGGATCCGAACCCTCGGCGGGAGCGCCGCTGCGCTCCCAAGCGGCGCACTGTAGCAGTGCGCCACCGGGCTGGCCCGTCTTTTGTTTTTTGATAGCAGCCATCCTAACAGGTGTGAGGCGATATCTCATTGTGGTTTTGATTTGCATTTCCCTGATGATTAGTGATGGTGAGTATCTTTTCATATACCTGTTGGCCATTTGTATGTCTTCTCTGGAGAATTGTTTATTCAGTTCTTTTGCCCAATTTTTAATTGTGTCTATATATATATATATATATATATATATATATATATGTATGTATATATCAGGTATATGGTTTGCAAATATTTTTTTCCCATTCCTTTAATAGATATTAATGGACGAAGGGGTCCACAAAGGCAAAAGTGCCTAAGGCCCATTAGAGTCAAAATGCAGCCCTGCTCCTTTGTTCCCTTGCTAAAGTATATAAACCATTGAAGAGGGTCTGTGAGTTTTCCTTGTGTTTGCTTCTTCCTCCAAACCCCTCTAGCTGGCCTGGAGGCACACATCCCCCACTTCTCCCTGATTCCCAAGTCCACTTAAACCTGTTGCTGTCAATACCCACAGGGTGGGCGACTGACCCACACCTCAGTTCTTACCTCTGGGCTGCTTCCTGAGCTGGATGCCTTTCCTCCTATATGGTAGTTAGAGAACTGGTGCTGGCTTGGGATGGAGGGTCACATTCCTGGGGGTGGCACCAATTTCTTCTACTATCAACTATTCCCTCCCCCACCATCCCAATTCTGCCCACCTGCCTGCTTCTGATTTTGGTACACAAGGACTTTGGAGGAAGAAAGAGACATGTTCTGCTGAAAGGTGGTTTGGTTAGTGATGATGGGTGTTGGTGACATTGGAATATAGGGAGGAGTCACATTTCAGTCTTCAAGGGCCTAGATGGAGCCTTGCATGAACATAGACATACACGTTTGCCAAACATGTTCTCTTCTGATACTCCAGCAGCTTCCTCTATTTTGAGTTTCCACTTTTCTGACCAGATCAATTCAGAATGACACATTTCATGTCTTCCTGTCTGGACTGTAATGCAGGCAACTAAGGTAGCATTTAAAAAATATTCCCTTAAAATAGTTAAGCTTCGAAGAATTTTTTTCATACTTAAAAAAAAATTGATTATACATATTTGTGGGATACAGAGTTGAATATCAAAACCTGTGTATAATACATGATGATCAAATCAGGATGATTAGCATGCTCATCTTTACAAAGAATTTCTTTTAATAACAAGGTCCTTATTAGAACTGGAAAACATGAATAGGCAGTACTTAAATTTAAAAAACAAAAATAAAACCTAAATCAACCTCCACTGGCTTGTAGACTATTATTTCATTGACCAATGACATGGATATCTGCTATGTTTATAGTATTCATTTCAACGAATTGGACAAAATTTTTCCTGTGAATCCTCATGTCATCCTTGAGAGGTAAAAGGCAGAAAAAAAGAAAACACCAAGTAATGCTGAAATCTATCCATAACAGGTGGCCACTACTCTACTGCTCCAGTCTAGGAAAAGACAGTAGTGATGTCATCTTCATTTGACACAAAAGAAAAGGACTTTGAAAGAGGGATGCTGTCACTGGATGGATGATTCAGGTTACACCATGTCTATCAGGGGCTAATAGCTCATTCAACATGGGAATGGATTTATAGGGTGTGCCTTACCAAAACTCAAACAAGCAGGAACCATAAATGTGTCCCAGCTCACTAGTTAGACTCATGACAATTGTACCCTTCACCACTGTGGACTACTTCTTACAAAATTTCTTTATTTAAAAAAAATTTTATCGAAGCACTGATTGTATATATTTACGGGTTACAGAGTTATATTTCAATACATGTATACATGTATGATGATCTATTCAGGGTAATTAGCATATTCATCACTGAAAAACTTAATCATTTCTTGATAATGTGAACATATGATCTCCTCTCTTCTAGTCATTTTATAACATGCAGTAAATCATTGTTAATTATGGATTCTTAGGTCAACTGTACACCAATAGGACTTATTTTTCCTATCTACTTGTAATTTTGTGTTCAATGACCAATCTCTCACTATCCCCCTGCCCCTTTCCTGCCTCTATTAACCACATGTCTTCTCTCTCCTTTTAGTAGTTTAACTTATTAATATTATTTATTTGTTGTTTTGTTCTGTTCTTTTTTTTAGCTCCCACATATGAGTGAGAATGTGTGATATTTCTCTTTCTGAGCTTGGCTTATTTCACTTAACATAATTTTCTCTGAACTCATCCAAGTTGCTGTGAATGGCAGAAGTTCATTCTTTTTTATGGCTGAGTAGTATTCCATTGTGTTTATGTAACACATTTTCTTTATCCAATTATCTGTTGATGGACATTTAGGTTGGTTCCATATCTTGGCTATTGTGAACAGAGCTGTGATAAACATGGAGTGCAGATATCCCAAAGGTTTCTTTAGGTCACAGACCCATTTGACTAATTTAAGTTTAGACAAGAGCCACTATTTATTATCAACAAGAAAATCTCTGCCCCACAACTTTAAGATATGCTTAACACAGTACTTACTGTACAGAATGAAGGTAAGAACATTTTCTTATAACTGAGTAAATATTCACATCTGGAGCTACCTGATTTCTCATATAAAGCCATATGCTTCACAATATGGTATGTAGTGGTATATTAATTAGGTGTTACTTGTGTAGATAGAATAATATCTAAATAGAGGAAATTAAGAATTATAAATGGATGAACAATTGATTAATATCTCCAAGCCATTGGCTAATCATTTATTCATTCATCATTTATTAAGCTTCTACTATATGCCAGACAGAGTGCTAGATGTAGTTTGGTGTATAGAAATCCTTTGGGACTAAAAGCTGAAAGACAAAGTATCTGTCATTTGTGTAGGACAGGGACACGTAGAATGCCACAAGAACACAGATGAAGGCACCAAGGGCATGCTGAGGGTTCTACAATGGCTTCCTGGGGAAGGTGACACTGATCTGAATCAATTTCAAAGACTACAATTAATTTAATTGGGCATCCCATCCCATCCTTTTTAAAAATAATACCTTCTTACTTGCTCTAAAACGTTTGTTGGGAAAATAGAACCGTTTGGTCAGGTGCCGTGAGCCATCCTGCTATAGGGAACGGCATGGGAGCCTGAGTGATACCCCTTGTTCTGCAGGCTACAAGGAGGTCCCATGTGTGTGGTACGGCTCCATGGAAGTTCTTGTTTGTTCACCTTTGGTTGCTTGACGAGGCTTCCCAGAATTAAACAGCCTAACCTTTTGGCTTAGTATGACTTTGGGAAATTCCCTGGAGTTTCTCAAAGGACATGTTAAAATACATCGAAATTAACTGGTTTATTTAAGGGGCATTGTCGGTACTAAAGGTGTTTCTGAGGCATGTTCCCGGTATGGGTTGGCTCCATTTAATTTTGTTATTAATTTTCCTTGTTAGTGATGTGTGCATGGACCCATTGGGGCTATGGTCATGCTCTTGTACCTGTGGGATGAAGCTATAATGTTAGGTTTCTATTTACATTCCCCCAGGGAGACAGTGGGCCCGAGTGCAGTAATGTTTATAACTCATTGATCATCAACCAGTTACAGATTTTTTTGTTTCTCCCCATTCCCATAGTTTCACTTGATTTGCCAAGAACATGTTGTTTCCCTAGTAATAATAAGAATGATATGTTGCGTTTTTGTTTGTTTGAGTGGGATCATTTAATTTTTCACTTTGTTCCTTGTACTGTTCCCAGAGTCAATTGGTAAAAAAAAATTAGAAAGTGTTACTATAAAGATAAATAGGTAAAATAGTAAAAATATATAAGGTTTTTGATATTAATAGATTTTGTTTAGATTAGTTTATAGTATAATTGTTTTTAATAGTAGTATAAAATATAATAGAATGTTATAATCAAGTTTCATTATATAAAATCATGTTGTATATATTGTGATTTTGGTCATAAATTAAAATAATAAGTATAAACATAAGACATTAAATATAAATATAAGTAAGATTTTGTAAGAATTTAAAATATAAGTTTATGTGTAAGTTTAAAAGGTCAAGAATTGTGATTCAGACCAAAAGTCTGACGCTCTCTAATGCCAAGCATGCTGCTATTGTATAGTTTCCTGGCCACAAGCCACAGGCTTTGGGGTGAACTACTGATGCGTGAGTAGATGTTCTTGTCACAACATGAGTGCCTTGGAACGGTTTGACCTTTCTTTTTCAATAGAAACAAAATAAAAAATGTTTGATTAAAAAATAAATATGTAGGGCCGGCCCCGTGGTGCACTCGGGAGAGCGTGGTGCTGGGAGTGCAGCGACGCTTCCGCCACGGGTTCAGATCCTATGTAGGACTGGCTGGTGGGCTCACTGGGTGAGCGCGGTGCAGGCAACACCACAACAAGGGTTGCAATCCCTTTACTGGTCACGAAAAAGACAAAAAAAATATGTAAAAGATTAGGTAAAAACATATAAATAAAGCAAGATTCTTGTGGTTGTTGTCCACACTTGCACTAGACATCTGTGGTCTGTCTCTTTCTTTCCTCACTGGTGCCACACCACCTAGTTCAGGTCCAACGAATCCTGCGGAGCTGGTCTCCGGCAGTCAGGGCCTGCGCCTTGGGTCCTGTTGGATGTGGTTTAGCACATCCATTGTAAGCAAATCGTGTGTGTGTGTGTGTGTGTGTAGCGTGCATGTGTGCCAATGTATCTTCTTAGTTTTGTTGCTATTCTTGTGTTGAGGGAGAAGAAGGGAGGGGAGGGGAGGAGAGGTGAGGTGAGGTTAGAGGTGAGGTGAGGTGAGTTTTAGTGAAGCAGGCAGGCAGGTGCAGCCTCGGGTGTCCGCCTGGCACAGACATGCTTTCCATCCTATGGCTCTAAGGACCTTTTGGCCAGTTACCTCATAGACATGTGTGTGAGGGGTCTGGGGACCCAACCTGACATGTGAAGGGTTTGTGACTCTGTCTGTGAACAGGCTTGAGGGATCTGTGAGCTCCAGACCCAGCCTTAGCTCAACAACTGGCCCAGTTGGTGCAGGATTACCCACAGGTAAAAGAGCTCAACAACTGGCGTGGTCTAGAAGCTTTACAATTGGCGACACCAACAGGATTAAGAGCTAGACAACTGCCGCTGTGAGCAGGATTCCAGACACTAGCATTAGAGCAGTAGCGCCACACAATTGGCTATGTTGGCAGGATTCTGACAGTAGTTGTAGCCTTAGCCATGCAATATTAAAATAAACAAAAGATGAAAATTTTTATTTTCTTTTAGAAATAATAAATGGGAGGCGTCAGTAGCAGTCGTTAAGGTGGTCTGTAGGAAGCACACCCTCTTTTCTGAACGTCCCTGCAAATGGATCCCGAAAGGTCCTTGACAAAAGTGTATTCCAGAAAGGATTGTTCTATGTGAAAGGTGTTCAAACAAAGCAACTTAATGACACAGATTTTAAGCTTTTTAACTCTCAAAGCTGAGAGTACGTCTGGGGTGGAAAACGTGATAATTTGGGTGTAAGGATACCGTGGGCACTCAGCGGAGGGGGAGGGGGAAAGCATTCTCTGGCAATATGGCGCCCTTCCGGGTTCTTCTCCGCAGTAAAAGCCCACCGGTGCCAAAACCTCAACCAGTCACAGGTCAGGGCTCACTTCCTGCCCAGCCCCGTCCAATCAGCTACCACCCGTCCACCCCCTATCCAAACCCAGAACGCAGCTCCCTATAAATATATGCGCAGTCCTTGAATAAAGTGGAACTTCTCTGGCAAACTGTCAGCTTGGGTCCTGTCGTCTTATCAGCTCGGTCCGTGCGCCCTTTCATTGGGTATCCTGTGTATGCCTATATTGTCCTTGTTATGAAAAGGTGTTCTACAGAAATTTAAACTGAATAATTGAACCTGAGGTAGGAATAAATCTTGTGCAAACCAACTTAAAAGCCAGTTTCCCATCTTCTAAGTGTTGCTTTATCGACTTACTTTACAGGGCACTCTACTGAACTCAAAGCCTTTAGACATTTGCAGCGGGTAATATTTCTGTTTTCCAGAATGCTCTTGGTATTAAGTGGAACTGGGAAGGATGGCTTCTGAAATCATACACGGGAAGAGTCATGAGGCATGTTCCAACAGTGGCACAGCACAAGTTTCACAATGAGAACTATTTTTTCAAAAGTTTTTGTTGTCTTTTTCCATTATTGATAGCTCTTTGTAATCCTCATTTTCACCATCTGAATGTAAATATGTAAAAGGCTAAAATGGTTAGTTAATTCAACAAATATTTATCGAGTGATCACAAGGGCAGGTCTCATGCCAGGAGCTGGGGAAATGGTGGTAAACAAAATGTCTCGGTCCTGCCTTCGTGGACCTGATAGTATAGGGAGAGAGGCAGATGTTATCACACAAACAAACTGCAAACAAATAGGTTATTACAAGTAGCACCGGGCACCATAACAAAAAGGGACAAAGTGAAGTTACAGCGGATAAGGGAGTTGGTTTCCTTAGGGTGTCAGGCAGGGGAGGCTTCACTGAGCAAATGACATTCAGAAAAGATCAGAAGACTAAGTAAGAGGCAATGAGTTGGCAGAGATCCATACAAATGGATTCAGATATGCAGAAGGCATGAGAGAGTTTAGTGTGCTGGTAACTCTGAAAGTCAAAAGCTGTTAAGAAGGAAAGTTTTTTTTTTTTTAATCATTTTGGAGTTCTGTGAATGCCTCTTACATGTAAGCAGCTGAAGAGAGAAGACTAACGTTTATCAAGCAGTTATTATGGGACTATTCTAAGTGACTCAATAATGATGATCATCATTGTTTATTAATTATTTAGTGAGTGCTAAACACTATGCTTTATGTACTCAAAATATATTTTCTCATGAAATCTGCACAACAAACTGTGTCCTTGGAGTTCCAGGGAGCATTCCAGTCTCTCTGAAAGAAGATTGGGAAGAGTGATAAGGCAGGGTGGAAAGGAAACTGAGGCCCAGGTGCTTTGGAGCAGAGTATTCCAATAGTTAGCAGAGGGATATCTGATGCCCGCCTGAGGGAACAGAATCCCAAACCTTCAGGGGCCAAGTCATGGGTGACTGTTGGCTATGGGGATAGGGAACAGGGAGGGAATGGTCAAGGCGCCCTCAGGCTTTTCTGGGCAGAGGTGAGAGGCGCTTTATATGTGTTTTGTGGCTACAGCTCAGCCAACGTAAGGATGAGGTGAAGGGAGAGAGAGGCCCAGAATGGTCCTCAGAGATCAGCTGCAGTGATTCCGGCAAGAGGCTCTGAAGGCCTTTGCCAGGAGAGTGGCCATGGATGGAGGAGCACGTGAGAGGCGAACTTGGCCTAGGCAGGAGGTTTGGGGAGAAGATGACTTCCATGTCAGAGTTTGAATTCGAGGTATCAGCAGGAAAAACACACTTCATAAGTATTTAATGCTGGTTCTGATTCCTTCTCACACCCATTTCATTAAACCAAACAGAATCCCTACTGAGAGATTTAATTAACCAGGGCTCTTCTAGAGCCTGGTCCACAGCAATTCCTGTTCCTTCACAAATGCTCTTGAAGAAACATCAAGATGGTTAATTGAGACACACAAGGAAAGAAGAGTAAGTGGCAGAATGGTTCTACACAACACACTGTCTGTAGAATCCTATTGTGGTTATCTTCTGTCTTTCTGTTACTGTCCGTGTCTGTGTTGGTAAATTACTTATCAGGATACATTGATATTCACAGGATGCAACAGAAAATAACAGAAACTTCCCTATCTTGATCCTTGATCACTAGCTCAGAGCTCACTCTCCTCCGACACATACACGCTGTTGGTAATACACACTCTGGTTGACCTTAATGGAAACTCAATAAATTATTTATACCTCCTCTACAGCGGGCAGAAGGGTGACTACCAAGGGAACTCACAGAAGGTTTTTTGCTTTGGTTTTGTTTCTGTTTTTAAGAACCAGGAGAGATAAAGATCAGAAAATAACTTCAGAATAGATGATTCACTTTCAAAGTATAAATGATGGACTTTAGAACAAAACAGTTTTGTATTTTCACAGATCTATTTAGCACATGTTTTTTCTTGGTAAAGAGCATAAAAGGGCTGCCAGCAGTCTTCTGGGTGGACGTGGGACACTGGACACTTCAGTCTGTGGTTATTTCTGTGTCACTGAAGCTCTGATTCTGTAACCTTACTCATGTCACGGCCATGCTACCAGGAAGTACAGTTGGTTTGCATCAGGATCAGGGATCAACTGGGTGTTTGTGAGGCAGGCTGAAGTTTGGTTTGAGAAAACAGTGGTTGTTTCTTCCTCTGCCAGTGTGCAAAAAGTGATTATGCACTTTTTACACACTTGCCCATGCTGGTAGGCTGCCACACGGGCTCTGTCACTTCATGGTTGGAAGCCCCTGAAAGAATATGCTCTGTATACAGACGCCAACTCTTAGGTTGTTGACCACTGATGAGGACAGGATGGTGAGGGCCCACGTAGGATGACAGCTCCAAAGACACTGTGCTGATAGGGAAGCTGATACAAATGCTGGCCTTTTTCTTTGGATGCATTAATAGACTTGGGTTTTTTGGATAATAATCTGTTGTGAATTCTGAAATCCATGAAAATACACAAAAACCTAATAAAAATTCCACTAATTCAAAGTTTATTATCATCTTGACAGGCCCAAGCTGGGTTGGCCTGTTTTTGCTTGGTAAACACTTTCTTAATAGTGTAAAATTAATAGTGCAAACCAGATTGCAGAGAGAATGTTTAAAATACTTAAAGGACAAATTGTTTTCGGCACTGACAAGCCCTGTAGGAGTGCTGTTTACATAGAAACAAATGACATGCTGCTTATAAACCATTAGAATTTATCAATTAAATCAGATCTTCCCTACTAGGCAACACTGAATTGGCTTAATTTGAGTTATTCTATGGTTTTTTGAGAGAGTAAAACTACACGTTTTAACATTCTATTGTAATTAAAAAGAAAACTACTTGGAATAGTGCAAAAAACACGGGCTTTGGAATCAGAAAATGTCTGGATTTGCATCACAGCTTTTTTATTTAACTGTCTCCAATTTAGTTTTCTTACAGATAAAGGAAGGATTATATACTGACCTTTGTAGATTATTGTGAAGATACCACAGTTACGTGTAAGGCTATTAGAACCACTCCTAGCACAAAAGAAGGGCTTACCAGTACCCAGGTAGCCTTTGGGTTTGAGAAGTAAATATGTTATGTCTACAGAAGTATAGTACAAGCTCATAAACTGGAGAGAATGCTTAAGCAAGAAAGGTGACTCAGAGTAATAATAAAAATAACAGCTTTCATTTACTGAGTACCAGAAGTTACTGAATCCCCTTTTTACAGATAACAAAACTGTGGAAACTCCCTTTTCTTATACTTTAGTGTTAAATACAGTGACTTAGATTTAGAAAAGAAAAAGATTCTTAATAAAAACATGATCTTAAAAATCATAAAACCTCTTTAGTGTAAATATCTTGGAAAATTTTATATATCTTAAATATTTAAAAACAGTTAAAAATGTTATAGGTCTTAGGTTTTGTGTAAAAATGTAAAGGGAGTTGACTCTACAGTTAATGGCCACTTTTTACTAATGGCCATGGTTGGCAAAAGTACTGGCAAGTTCCTGACTTTTATTTCTCTTTATATCTATATTTATACTTGAAAACTAATTATTTGTTTAAATAATTAAAAATTAAATCTGGCTTGTCTTTAGACTTGCGAAAATTAAAAACGATGGCCATTTTACAAAGTTTCTTTGAGTTTCAAATTTCTAGTGTTTTTCAATGAAATCAAGACCCAACCAAACATTTTAACTTGGTAACAACTCTGATAAGGACAGCCTGTGGCCACAGGAGGCATAAACTAACCCTATTTTACAGAGCATTCATGGGACATTAGGAGGTCACCTTAATTAACAGTAAGCAAATTTTAAGAACAGCGTTTATTTTAACAAGATCAATAAATTCTGTGAATTGGTCTTTGATTTGCTTTGTCGTTCAAGTCAGACAAACTGAAACTTTCTTTTTTGGCAGGGTGTATCCAGCCCAGTCCTGACATAGGATGAGTGAGGTGCCCACTAAAGCCCCCCAGCAAGGGTCAATGCCAAAACCAGATAGGCCCTCTGCCACGTTCTGCTGCACAAAGTCACCCTTGATGCTACACAGCTGAGTCTTAGTGAGTTTGCTCTTGACCTCATTTAATAGCAGGTGCTGCTGCCCACCCTTGAGCTGTCAGGCTCCTCTGTGAGCTTTTATCTCTCAGGACCAGTCTCTGGGGAGTGGTGCTATAATTACCTCTGAAAGGCTGTCAGGTAAGAGGAGCTAGAAAGCTTCTATTGGCTTTAAACTGCATGGATATGATCAAATTCTTATTTTTACCAAAATTGCATTATAACAAATGACATAATGGCTTTGAGGTTAGAAATATACAGAAAAATCACAATTTGCAAATTTGATCATTTGATTTGTTTCCACTGGGGACATTAGCAAATGTGTGGGAGCTCAACATTTATAAATGGACTCTGTTCAGACAAGATAAGCACTTAAGCTGAAAAGCAAGAAAAGTCACTCTCCTCATTATAGATCTTACTATTTCAAGAGTGAGCAAATGAATGTACATAAAAAATAATCTTCCTGTGTCCATCTAGCTTTCTGAGATAGGTTTAATATGTGGCTTCTTTTAAATAAGACAATTCACTTACTAACATACCTATTTGTGAGTAGTTACTATATGCTCAACATTTTATAATGAACTTTAGTATTATTAAAAAAATAAGACACAGTTCTTCATTTGGAGTAGCTTATAATATAGTATACACATATATATGTAACAAAAAACCTGGGAATTATTATAGACAATATGGATAAGCTAATATCGTAGGGCAATAATTATGTTAGGATACATAAAAATTCTTGTATTGGCCTATTGTTTATCTTATCTGGGAATGACTTGAAAAACGAAAAAGAAAACAAAACCCAAACTCACTACCATGACCAAAAAACCAACAGCAAGTACATACTTTGAAAGGTGATTAAGTAATTAATCCATTCAACAATATGTATTGCGAACTTGCAACATGCAAGATACGTGATGATAAATGGCTAATTCTCTCAAACTTTTACTTATCTGAATGCACAATCTTTTGGTTAAATGAGAACCAGTTTCAAAGAATTCTCTATAACATTCTTAAGGACTGCAAATTTTCAAGTATCGTCCTAATGCATTCACTGTTGTTTGTTTTCTGTTGTGTACAATGTCTTTAAATAGACAAATTTATCCAAATGCCGAATGGACAGAGGACACAGTGATGGGAGGGAGAGGGCGGGGTGATCAAAGACTTCTCAGAGGAGGGGAAAATTTTAAACCACGTTTTAAAGGAAATAATAGACACCAATTGCTGTATTGCAGCAGGGAAGGCATTTCTGAAAAGAAGATTGGCATGAGCAAAGACTTAGCAATAGCCAGAATTAAACAGGGAAAACCAAAATGCCAGTCTGGAGCCCTCTTAAGCTTTTCGCTCATTTCTTTCATAAAGATGGTAGCAGGAACAGTGAGTTGTTTTCACTGATTTGATACGGAAGGGATATGCTAAGCAACCTTGCCCCTCTCACCTTTCTAGAATGTGAGTATTGGCATGGGTACAAGAAAAACACCAGAGCCTACAGGAATTCTACTTGCAGACTTTATCTGAAATCTACTTGTACAATTCTAGCCTGTGTGCTGTTGGCCACGTTGCCCCAGAGAAAACGCTGGCACCAGAATTGTGCTGGCACAAAAAAGGAGAGCTTCCATGTGCTCAGTGGCCTTGACGCAGTCTAAGGTGCTTTGCACAAGCAGATTCTCATTTTCATCCCTCATTTTAGCATTGTTGTAGTTATTTTTTATTTTTTAAAGTCAAACAGATTCCAGCCTCTTCAACCCTGTTTCCACGTAATTAATTATTTTTCCACTATTCAGACAGATCCACAGGACAAATGTAGAGCAGGTTATAATTAGCTTGCTATATTGTCCTCTACGTTTGGTTTTGAAGAGGGTGACATTTGTTTCTAGCTCTTGTTCCTCCTCTTGAATCGCTTTCATACTTATTTACATGTTGCCCTGGACTTCCAGGGATTCCTCATTCTCCACCTCCAACCTATTCTGCAGGTTTCCCAACCCCATATTCCAGACCCTAGATACCAATGATAGAGTGACTGTAATCTCCATCAGCCTACCTACAAAGCCGCCTCAAATAAATATAAAACTAGGCTTAAAACTATTCTTGCCATGAACGTGGAGCTTCAAGAATTTCTAGGTTCACATCCCTCAATCAATTTGCCATCCCAAACCCATATATATACAAATTCTGGAGCTGCCGGTGCCTGAAACCCTCTCTCTCACCCCACCCAATAAAATGCCATCGAAAAGGAGATGTCCCACTACATTCCTAGAGCAAGGAACTGACTCAGTTAACTCATGTCCATGGTCATATAGTAAATGCTCAATAAGCAGTTTTGTAGGCAGTATCGTCCAGAAGTTAATTCAGACTATGGAATCAGTCTGCCTTGTGTCAAACCTCATCTCTGCCACTAAGCAGTGATATAATCCTTAAGCAGTTACTAGATACATTTTTACTATAAAGAGTTAATATGTGTAAAGCACTCACACACAGCAAATCCTTAATGAGGACTTCAGTAATAGCTTAATCAAAATTGCAGGTGGGGGAAATCAGGTAAACATCACATACTTTGGCAAAGAGATCTTTGTGGTACCTTTTGATACCTTGAAGATCACTTCATGTTGGCTACATACTTCCCTGCCTTTGCTTAAGGGAGCTTTTTTGACTGACCCAGTACACACACACACACACACACACACACACACACACACACACACACACACACACACATCGTGACCCTTGTTTGTGTTGAGGGCTGCAGTTTGAAAGCCACTGGCTTAGGGCCAGCTCTGGATAAGTGAATGCATTCAGTCAAGTTGAGTTTCTCAGTCTGAGTTATACAGGAAATGGCTTTGGTCTTTTAGGACACTTGATTCACAGTTTATCTCCACGAGGCCAGTTATTAATAACTTTTTCCTAATATAAATTAAAATCATTCACAGGCAGTGATAGAACTTGGAACCAGAAGGGACTTTGGAGAGAGTCTGATGTTGTGGAAAATACACTGAACAGGGGGACCTGGCAGGCGAGTTCTGGTTCCACTCCCCCCAGTATCTTGTATGGATCTTGGATGAGTCCCTCCACCCTTTCCAGCTTTCTAACACTTAAGAAACCATGTGTAGCCTTGTAATTTCACAAACTACAGACTTCAGAATTTAGATTTAATGAAGTGTTATATAAGAAAACACTTCTTATATAAGAGAAGTGTTTTCTTTATTTCCAAACCCTAATTTCAAATACTTTCCCATCAATTATTTGAGTTATTTGGGAAAAGTGAATTAATTGTCTTGCTGTTGTAAACCTGACCATTTTCCATGTAAATGAAGAACTTTTTGCTCAAGAGTCTTACTGGTCTATCTTTCGAGAAGATGCATCACGCATTTGAGGAGTATCTGAGGAGCTACTCATCTGTTCTAGCAACGATTTAAGTATGGATTAAGAAAGGGCAAGAGATGCATTTTACTTCTTACTTTCCTTAATACCCTAGGGGCAGGAATGACTTCTTTGTAAGTGTATTTCCTCAGACACCAGTACAGGACCTGCTTGCTATGGGATGCTGCTTCTCAAGGCTAATGGATGCAAGTAGAAACATTGAAGCTCAAAGAGCCAATTGTTTATTTGAAGGACTCTGTCCATTTCTTGGCCTTTAACTAATGTTGCTTTTAAAACCCAGCAGAGAAATAGGTTTTGAAAAAGGCATCAATACAAATGGCTAATAAGCACCTAAAAAGATGCTTAACAACATTAGCTACCAGGGAAATGCAAATCAAAACCACAATGAGATACCACTTCACATCCACTAGAATGGCTAGAATCAAAAAGACAGGTAATAACAAGTGTTGATGAAAATGTAGAGAAATTGGAACTCTTCATACAGTACTGGTGGGATGTAAAATGGTGCAATCTCATTGATATTTCCTCAAAAGGTTAAACATAGAATTGCTGGGTCATATGGTAACTCTACTTCATATATCCAAGGTAAATGAATACATATACCCACACAACAACTTGTATGTAAATGCTCATCACAGCATTATTCTTAATAGCCAAAAGGTGGAAACAACCCAAATTTTTATCAGCTAATAAATGAATAAATAAAATGTCCTATATCCAGCAACGGCATATTATTTGGCAATAAAAAGAAGCAAAGTATTGATACATGGTACAGCATGTATGAACCTTGAAATAATTATGCAATGTGAAAGAAGCCATTCTCAGAGGAACATATATTGTGTGATTCCATTTATATGAAATGCCCAGAACAGGCAAATCTATAGAGACAAAAAGTAGATTAGTGGCTGCCTAAGGCTGGAGGGGAATAGGGAGATTGAGAGGTGATGACTAAGGGATACGGTTTCTTTTTGGGGTAAAAATGTTCTAAAATTGTGGTGATGGGTGCACAACCATGTATGTATTTCAAATGAATGACTTGTACATTTTAAATGGGTGAATTTTATGGTATGTGAATATTTCAATAAAGCTGCTATTTTTAAAAGGCATCAAAATGTACTGATAACTTATAGGGAAACAGCTCACACTGGAATTCTCAGCTTTGCTTGCTGTCTCTGAGGAATCTCAAGTCAGCCCCTTCTGGATGCTTCCCATCAGTAAGATGCCAATAACCACGGCAAACCACTCTACCCTCTCTCTTCTGCACAGGGACCTGGTGAGACCAAACGCTTGTGTCCCAGATTCACACTGAGATTTTCTTTTCTCTTTAGGAGACTCATATTTTAAAAATTGGAGGCATTAATTGTGAAAACTAAAGGTTTATAGGGCCAACCTATAAGGACATTTTGTAGAAGCAATCATCTTAGCATTTGTGTAATCTTATATCTGTGATGGAGGCCAACGAGATTAAAAGCTCCATTCTGGAAGCCAGGACTTATTTACATGAGATCAAAGATGTAGAAAACAGAGAAACATTATTCCCCTTGGAGAACTGCATTTATTCAGGGAAAGTTACCAGGGAGAGGAGCAACTCATACAGTGAAAGACAACATGTACCGAGGAGGAGAGAACCCAACAACAAAAGCCAGGACTCCCAGGTGGTCCATTCTGTAGTCACTTTGCAAGACCACTGGTAATAACAGTAGGTTCCATTAGAGATTTATAGCAACAATTATCCTGAGACCTTACATATTGCCCAACTCATTTCCAAATCTTTTCTTGATAGGCTTCATTTTATGAGAAGGCCATGGCAACAGTGTTAAGCTGTGGAGAAAAGCACATTTGTGTTGCCAGTTTAGCTCTGGAAAGTGGGAAAACTGCCTAGTTTCTGTGCCTCAACACTTTAAAATGCAGTTATGCAAAATTATTTAACAAACTTTAGTAGAAAATTGCTAAATTGCACATTATAGTAGAAAGTTAAAGTTACTCCCCGATCTAAGCATATTATTTTTTCTTGCAAAAGCACTTTTTACTGTTGCTTTTAATGGACTTGATTATAGTTTCTTTTCAAGACATATCTTAAAATTATAAATCTCATTAAATATTGGGCCAAAGCAATTTAATTTGGTTAATCTTTCTAATGATTTTATAACATACTATAATTTTTTAAAACGGGAATTATATGAATTAGAAATGTAGTAATAAACATGGATTTATGTGTTTCAGCATTTTTCTGCTAGTTCAAAGCACTGTACGTACATATCTTATGACTATGCATGTAGAAAGGTAATGGAACTAGCAAAATTCTCAGTTTTTATTAAGGCCTAACAGATAAAGTTTAACAACTTTTCCAATATAACTTTTAATGTCAGAGACTGAGCTCTATTTTAACTTTAAAAGTTACTCCTTAAACATCAGCTGATTCCCTTTTTTGCTTGGCCTAGTGGAACGAGCATAATCACTGTGGCTTGACAGATCTGAGTTTATATCCCTGGTGTAACACTTACTAAATATACAATTGTGGGTAAGTTACAGAACCACTCAGAGCTTCAGTTTCTTCATTGCAAAATACATCATTGGGAGAATTAAATAAGATGACACATGCACAGGCCCTAAAAATACTAGGTTTTTTGATGAATGAATCTCCATTCCAAGGTTATTGCATCTTGATGATTGGTTCAAATCAGGTCCTGATCTTTCATTGTAATTAATAACATCCTCTAATTTTTTTGACTCTTTATTTCTCTTCCCCCTTTTGTCTGTCTACTGCCTGCCATCTTACCCTGTTGTTTCCATTTCATCTACCCACCTCCCTCTCCAGGCGGACACTCTGCACTCTTTATAACCCATTGCAACTAACCATCTCATAGGCACCTGGGATTTTAACATTTTTAGCTCTTTGTGAACTGACTCCCAGCTTATTTCTCCAGCCTCATTAACTGCCATTCTAGCCCTTAAGTTTTATCGTCCACTTATAATGGATTTCTTCTAGTTCCTGGAAAGTCTAGCTTCTAGAAGCCAAGACCACCATGTGCAATCTTAAATTTGGGTCTTCCACATGCTGTTTCCTCTGCCTGGAATGCTTTGCCTCTTTCCATTTAACTGGCCGACTCCTACTCTTCCTGGACTTCTCACCTTAATGACTCTTTCTCAGGAAGGCCCTCTCTGAACCCATGGTCCGGGTTCCATCTTGCTTCTAAAAGTTCTCACACCTTTTACTGTGCACATCACACTTGTTCAACATCTGACTTCCCCAAGAAGCTGCATGCTCCTAGAAGGCAGTGACTGTATAGTTCCAGGGAAGAGAACAAGGTCTGGCATGTAATAAGTGCTCAGTAAACATTCACTGAACAAATGAGTAAAAGAATGAACAAAATAAGATTATATTTCTCAATAAATTCATGTCGGTCCTTGAATGAGGTGCAAAGGATGAACATATTAAAGAGGATTACAATCTTTCTATCCATTATAGTTTACTTCTGTGTTTCCATGTTTCTGTGGTGGGGGAAGGGAAGAAGGATACTTTGTTGAATCTCACTCACTTGGTGATACTAATAAATTGACGAAGTAAAAAAAGTTATGATGCTGATTCTGGGGGTAAGGGGAGAAATGTTGCTATGCAACAATATCCCAGCTGTCTTTTGTTTCTCCTAAAATATAAATACTATTTTTCAAGATTAAAAAAAAATAAAATTTTACAGTGCTCTTTAACCTAGTGCATCCAGCTACCTCAAATACATCTGTAGTTTTAGAACCAAGAAAAGTAATCCAGAAAGAACAGAAGAAATGCTGACTGGACTTATTTTTTTCAAGTAATGTAGCAATTGGTGGAAACGTTTTATTCCATCAACATAGAAAACCATATCAGATAATTCAAGCCTCTAAGTTCTCAGATGATTGATTCTTTCAGGGTCTTTTCAATGAGGCCTTACCTGGATGCTTCCTATTTAGATCTGCACTGTCCAGTATGGTGACCACTAGCCACATGAGGCCACCGAGGACTTCAAATGTGATGAGTTCAAATTGAGATCTACTGTAAGTGTAAAATACACACTAGATTTCTGACATAGTATTAAAAAAGAGTACAAAATACTAATAATTTTTTTAATTGATTACATGTTGAAGTAATATGTTGGGTGGAGTAAAATGTATTATTAATGTTTATTTCACCTGTTTATTTATACTTTTTTAGTATGCAACCAGAAAATAGAAAATGTGGCTTGCGTTATCATTTTCCCATTTGATGTTGTTGGTCTGCATTCTTGGATGGTAAATTTAAAGGGTCTGTAAAGCAAACTGACCCACTGCCTGCTCAATTATGTCCAATAATCGTTTTTCTTTGACAGAGCTATACTACTCCCTAGAAATACAAAACCAAAACAGATCATGCACTTGCCTTTGTGGAACTCATAGTCTATTGAGGGGCGGACTATTGATCAACACATAGCCGAATAATTTTAATAATGTGGAAAATTCAACAATGCATTTAGAAAGATGATATTTGAATGCAGAAAAGGAAGAGATAACTGGTTTGGGAGAAGGCGGTCAGAGGTTAGGATAAGCTTCCTTGAAGAGGTGTTGTTTGAGCTGAGTGTTGAAATAGAGGAAAGGCCAAAAGCCTGAAACATTATGGTACATGCCAATTTTGATGAAAATTTTTGTGAAACCACTTAAAATTTTTAAATAAACAGAATTTGGAAGAAACTGGGAACTTTTCTCTTCAAGTAATGGTTACGTGAAGGTGCAGAGCTTTGTCAACTTAGATGCATCCCAAAAGGACATTTATAACACACTTTGGAGCAGTAGAAAAAGTAACTCCCAGAGAATGACAAGAATCTGCTTCTTCTTATTGGAGTTTTAGTAAGAACACTGGCGATGGCAATGCCTAACATTTGTTTAATTCTTTCCAGGTTACAAAGCACTTTCACATAACGATGTATCACTTAATTCTCACAATAATCCCAGGGTCAGCTCTTACTCTTATTTTACAGATAAAGAAACTGAGGCTTAGATGTTGGGTGGTATCTTAGGTAAGATTCCTTAGAACCAGAGCCTGAGACAGGAATTCTTGTTCAATGAGGTAGGTATTGGGCGAGCGCTTTCAGAAGAAGGGAAGTGAGGAAGGCAGATGGTGCAGTGAGAAAGCAATGGGAGATGGCGGTCTCAGCTGCAGAGACCAGACCAGCCTGATCCCCCAGGAGCTCTGGAGGATGTCGCACCAGGGAGTTGGTCCGAGCTGGAGGCCAGCCTTTTGTGCCCCGTGCCAGCTCAGTCATGGCTACTGGCGTGTGACTTCCTGGGCACAGCAGCTCTCCTCTGGCCTTCCATGTACTTCTGTGTCTTGAGAAGTGGAGAACTCTGTTCTGTTAGCACCCAATACTCCTAGCAGTTGAGGGATGGGTAAACCCACCTGGGAAGGGGAATCAGGTTGGGGAACTAGCAGTGACTTTTGTAAATGGCTGCCCAAGATGACACAAATAATAAGTACCAACCATGCTTTGGATCCAGACCTACTGATTGCAAGTCTAGTGCTCTTTTCAACACAATTGAATAGAAATCATTTATTTCACTCCCCAAAAGAGGCTATTACTACATACAGAGGTGGAATTTATTAACCGTATGCTAGTGCAAACACTCTCCGAATAGTATTTTTATGCTACTTATTACATTGTGTTAATGAGAAAGCATTATGATTACTGACTTATTTTCTGAGTTCTACGTATGTGAACTCTAGAAGTGAATAATCCATATTACCTAAAAAGCCCCCTGATAAACAAAAGGTTCAACCTTATCAACTACAAATGACCAAACTTCTAAAATGATGAGTGATTCAGTACTTTGCTAGTTCTTGCTCACTGTTGTTGTACATTCATTTATGGAATACTTTTACATAGAGAAAGAAGACTGAGAAATTAACCATCAAATCCTATTGGACTATCTCTATCATCCCAGGCAAAGAATGATTACATTTGAACCTATTCCATTGTAGATTTTCCACTGTAGAATATGGGTATTGATTGCTTTTGCATCTCACATAAATATTTAATAATATGTTCTTCTATAAAACTAAGATTAATGTAATAGAACTACAGGGCCTGCAATATTTCAACTATAGTTTGTATCACAGCAGTACGAGTGTAAACAAAGCAGTAAATATAATGGCAGAAACATATAATACTGCAGATGAATAATATAAATCTATTTTTTGATTAGTGGAAAGGCAGTAGAAATGGCCAGGAAAATCATGGTGCAATACTACAAATAGGATCATATATTTTTTCTAAAAGTTGTATCTGTGAAGAAAAAGCCCCAAATATTTTCAAAAGTCTTTGATTAAGTTAAGTCAGTACTATTATTAACTGAATTATACTAATTTTAACTTGTGTAATTCAGTCAATAATATTTTTGAATGCTATATTAGCAAACTTCAAGAGAAACATAAGATATGATTCTTTGGTCCAGTTTTTTTTTTTTTTTCCTTTTTGCCTTTTTTCGTGTCCGGCAACGGACCGCAACCCTCAGTGTCGCACCCGTACCGGACCGGGACCGGCAACGGGATCGCAACCCTCGGTGCTGCGCCCGCCCCTCGCTCAGCCAGTGAGTGGGAACCGGTCTGTATGTGGGATCCGAACCCTCGGCGGGAGCGCCTCCGCGCTCCCAAGCGGTGCACTGTAGCAGTGCGCCACCGGGCCGGCCCTTTGGTCCAGTTTTTTAAGGAGCAAATAGAAAGTCATTTGAGAATAAGATTTTAAGATGTATGATGAGAAGCTTTGTTGACAGAATTAATATCTTTTTTCATGGTTTCCCTGCCAATAAATCAACAATGAAGAGATTTTGAGAAGATGAAAGCTTTCTGGAATAAATTGTGTATTAATTTAGATTATCTAAAGTGATACTGTCCAAGCCACCACCGGTGTAATTTTAAAATTTCTAGTAGTCACATTAAAAAAGAATAGAGGTAAAATTAATCTCAACAATGCATTTTACTTAAACCAATATACCTAAAATATTACCTTTTCAATTTCTAATCAATATAAAATTATTAAAGAGATATTTTACATTCTCTCACTCTTTTTTCCCCCAGGGTCTTCAAAATCTGGTGTGTGTTTAACCCTTAAGCACATCTCAGTGTAACTAGCCACATTTCCAGTGCTCTGTAGCCATGTAGGTAGTGGCTACTGTATTGGACTAAAGAGAACAGAGGCCTGACATACTAGAATTAAACTTAAGAGAGCCCTCTTCTCCCCTTTTCGTAAATAAAGGTGTTGGTTATGTACTCTTTGAATATAAGAAAAAAGAAAATGAGTTCTTTACTCCCTATATTCCTTTTTATCCTTTACATGTACCCACCAGATTTTCTCATAGCAGCATGTGGTTTTTCCTACTAGCTCCTAGGTAAGGAAGAGGGGGAGGGGGAGAGAAGAGGAAGGGAGAGGGGGAAGAGAGAAAAAAGAAAGAAAGAAAGAAAGAAAACCCTTTGCTTAATTCAGGTAAATATCAGCTGTCTCCACCAAGCAGCACAATTGCTTGGTGAACAAATTATGCCTATGGTAATGTTGGAATCTTCTATTCCCTTACATGGAGCCACCTGACATTTTAGGTTTGTGGAACCTGAGTATGCAGATACTCAGTGGGAGCCCTGGGGTGAAATTCAATGTGCCTGCTCTGGAAGGATTCATTCCACTTTCTAGAAAATGATGGAAATTCAGTTGAGAGGTACGCTGAATTTAGTTTTTGGAGGAAAGCTCTGGTTCTGTTATCTGCGTCCAATTCTTCAGAAAGATTTAAGTTTGTTTCAAATGCTCCACATTGAAATTCATTTAGAACCTCCTGTTGTAAGAATTAATGCATGATGAATGTGAAAAAATGAAGTGCTAAACCGAACTGTGCAGGTGCTTTATCACTTATTTCCTGTCACTCATTGTTTCAGATGGTACATCTTATCTCTCCTAACTAGACTTCACTGTAATCCCCATTGTGCCCAGGTCTCAGAGCTACTAAGCACAGAGTTCCAGAAGTATTTGAGATGTAAGGCAGTAATGCTGACCATGCCCCATGTTTAGATGTTAGTAGAAATAAGAAGAGGTGGAATTTTCTGTAGTTCACTTTTGGAGATGTTCTACCTCATTTCATAGAAAGACCCGGCATGTTCATCAACTTTATAGGCTTTGCTGCATTAGCTTTAGCTTCTAGGAAGATGATGAAGTGCGGTGATTATCACTTCTTTTTGTGGGATGTACTTTAGTGTCTGTGTCTGGCTGCCTTGTATTAGGTCTTGCCAATCACAGTGGATAGTTATTCGTTGTAGACATACACTAGAGGATGATGGAGGAGCTGTATGAAATATGGAATTAGGCACAGCCACAAATACTGAATTCTCAATCAAATGACAATCAAAGTGACGTAAATGAAGGAATTTTTGACTGACACTCATACAGAAGTCTTATAAATTACACACACGCACACACATGCAAATGGAAAGGGGCTGGAATACTTAGCTTTTCCAATTTATGTCATGTGTTAACTTTCTGCATCTCATTCAGCCAGGGTTATAAAACTATTCCATTACTATTAAATTTTCTCCTCTGGCACTCACACATTAACTGGAGTTTGGGATTTATAGGATTGCGTGGAGAGCATTATACCCCATAAAAGTCTCCAACATATAGTTTGTTTTTACAAAATAGAACCTGAGTCTTATACCATAATTACTCATCTGGCTTTCTTGGGCTGAGAGGATTTTTGGTATTTCTTAAATCTAAATGGCAAGAACAATCCTAAATACTTACAGCCTTTAGATTACACAAAATTAGACCTATACACAACCATACCTGAAAATTTGCTGTTAATTGGACTCAACATTCACCGAACAAACATTTATTTGGTGTCTACTAGGTGTCAGAACAGTGCTAGGTGTCACTGGCATACAAAGGCGGCCAGGTATGGTCCCTGCACTCACGACAAATATGATTGTCAAATGATGGATGTTGTAGATAAGCAGCCTTCAATGTACCTCCATGGCAGGACATTGATTATCCAGATGCCCGACATTGTTAGATGTTAGGTTTTACATCTGAAGTCCCAGTTTTTTCAAAGACTGCCTCCCAAACCTTAAGTTTCATGGCAGATAAAATAGGAAGACAAAGAACAGTTCTTCTTGAATGCTGGAGAACAGTGGATACCCGCAGAGTTCCTGCTTTTAAAACACATTTTTGGCTAGCTCTTCCCCAAAGCAATAAAGATACTGAACTTTCTCACTTTAAAAATCTATAAATTTTTAAAGGAAGAGAGACTTTTAAAAAGTAAGCAGAACGATGGTTTATAGTCATATTATCTATTTTAAATGATGATTGACAGATTGAGAGAGCATGTAATTAGGAAAATGGATTTGATAGTCACACAATATGTGTGCACAGCATTAGAAGGAAGATTGGTAGAACCAATCCCAGTGTTTCAGGCACAGCTAAAGTAGATGAAACGGAAAGGAATTATGATTTATATATTGTAAAATATTACAAGGCTGATGAGGGAAAAACCTCTTTTTGTGGCTAAGAAAATGAGAATAATACTTAGTTGGGCCTTAGAAGATTTTATATATAATATGTATATAATATATATTATATACAATAATATCGAAGATGGTAAAAATCCTGAAAAATAAAGGATATTAGACATAAAAGTAAAAAAAAGTGTAATCATTTTATAATGTTATATTTTTTAATTTCAAATTTTTTTGGATATTTTAGTGAAAACATTTCCAGTTGTGTATAAGCTCCTTGAGGCTAGAAAGTGAGCTCTTTTCACTACTGTATCCCCAGAATTTAGCAGTGCCCAAATTTTAATAAGTTATCAATAAATATTTGTTGAATGAATAGATGAATGAATTAATAATCTGAATAGCAAATTTTGGGAGAAAGGAAATGAAGCTAGCATTATTCAGACCTATTATGTGTTAGGCCTTGTTTTAGGTGCTTTTCATAGGAAGTCACAGATCAGTCCTCTAAGGCAGTACTGCTTAAAGTGCGGTCCATGGACCAGACCTATCTACAAAATGTCACTGGTCCACGGCAAGGTAAGTACAGAAATTGAGAGTAAGCATTTAGGATTTCTTTTATAGCAATTTGCCAAAACAGTCAAGAGCATGATTATGTTTATTCCAATTTATTTTTTTGTCATTGTTTACAAAAGTGTTGGTCCATAACAAATTGAAACAAAAGAAAACAAGCAAAGAAAGCAGAAACCTGTCCTTCACCAGACAGTTTTAAAAACACTGCTCTCACATATGTATTACAATTTCCACTTTACTGATGAGAAAGCCAAGGTCAATAATTCAAGTAGCCAGCAAGGACTGGGATTGTTGAAGCCAGGGCTGCAAGCTCTTTCATATCTGGAAAATAGGTAAATAAAGTTAAGGGCTTGATTTTATGACGCATTCTTATTGATAAAATGAAAATAGAAAATATCTGGTTACTTTTCTATATTCCAAATGCAAATTGGGCCTCACTGGTGTAAATAACAGCCTCCTTAGCAGTGGTAACATTTAGGATTCAAGCCAGAAACAATGCAATATGGTAAGAAATAAATGGGAAGGGGACGCTTTATGCAACAGGGCAGGCCTGGCTTGTGATGTGTGATGAAGAGAATGAGTGTTAAGGGAGAGAGAGAATGTAATCTACTTCCACAGAGACTTCTGTTCTACTCTAACTCTCCTGCTGAAGGAAATACAACCCTAAGAGGGACTGTCTACTTACAATGAGTTGGGGAACTGAGATGAACAGCTGGGTGACATGAGAAAACACTCATCTACTGATTCCCTCAACCAACTATTTGCCTGGAATATCCAGAATATTGTGGCAAACATGTTGGAGTTTTGTGCCTTGCCTTATTTGGACAATTACTTTATTTTTCCTGCATTTTCTTCAGTTTGAGCATATGTACGGGAATCCTAGTGACTTCTCAGGAAACCAAGGACTACTAGGTTGATAGCAGATCCCTTACATATTCAAAGGGATTTCCTACCCTTGATGGTTGTATAGATGCATAAAGGAATATATAATCTTGACGCAAGAATACTTGAATTTATAAACATTTTAACAAATATCTAGTAAACCAAACAGTTAAAGTAGCAACCAAGGGCTGCAAGATACAAAGCAACCTGTTTGCAGAAGCACTGTTTGCAATCCTTGCTGTTAAGATTTGACGATGCCTGGAAAGTTGGCAGCCTGGGAGGTCCCATGTTCAAGCAGAGGCTGGAAGACCACTTGGGGGCGATGTTGTAAAGGGCATCGGGTGAGTGCTTGGCCATCAGGAGACATTTGTAGGTTGCTTCTAACCCCAACCTCTTCCTGAGAAAGCTGGTCTTTTATTTTGTTCCGAGTAGAATCCTGATCCAACTCACAGAAATCACTTCACATTTTAAACGAGGCTTTCAAAACTTAGCTCAAGGAGCACTCTTCCTTACTTTTTGTAGCCGCCTCCTCCCAAGTGAAATGCATATTTTATATCACCTGCAGAAATTATTGCACATACGTCTTTGTGATTTTGCTTTTTCCTTATTAGATTATACTTTCCTTAGGGCAGAGACAGTGTATTATTCATCTTTCTATTGTAATGCCTACCACATTAGCTGGCAAGGCATACAGCTGGTGTTTAGAAGATGCTTGTTGAATGAAGGGGAATCTGATATTTTCTAAAAAACAGAAGAGATGTCTCTTGTAGAACTGCATTTTCTTTGCCACATAAATCATATTTAATCAGTTAATATTAAAAATAAGATGACTGTAGAAATGTAGAAAATATTTATTACAGAATTCAGAGAGAAGAGAACAGAAGATATTATGTAAGTCATGATTTATCTAGGAAATATATACATTTGGTAATGAGAAAAGTGGACAAAATGGAAAATAATCGTATTTGCATGTTATTGTATAGGGTGATTTTTACCATTATTATAATTGTTTTAAACAGTTTATTATGTTAGACTACCTTTTTAATAAAAATAAAGAAAAATTTATAGGATAGTGCTGACAATAAGTTTAATTACTATTATTTGTGGCTGTTATTTTAGAAAAAAAATTATAAGAAGCCCATAACTAACTAACTAACTAACTAACTAACAATAAAGAGGTAGGGGAAGGATTGTCTTGCTCATCCAATATCCCAAATTCATGTTGACTTCAAAAATCTAAAAATTTCCTACAAATCAAGAATTTGTCTTTTTAATCAAAATCTCAGAAAAATTACACGGGTAAAATTTTCTTCATTTTACATGTTATTATCCATTTTACTGTACACATACTCTTGTATATACCGCAATTTAGATCTGGGAATTTTAATGTGAAGTTACCATACCAGAAAAATAGCTATATGAGTAGTATCTACAGAATTTACTCTGAAATACATAGTTAATGAGTATTTCTAAAGAGTATGCAGGATGAGTACCTTAGTAAAGATAATTATAGTACCACAAAAACCAGTTAATATAAAAAGGTAAAACCAGTATGATTGTGTAAATCAAATCCCATAAACAATTCTAAAGAAATATAGCTGCGTTGTTTAAATATCAATCCAAATCTAAACTTTGCTAACTAAATACTGTATAGTCTTAGTTGGTTCTTAGTAAATAAATTGGGGAAAAAAAGTTTTGAAATTAGCATAGAAAGTGCTTTAAAGTGTCTGAAAAAAATTGTTTTTTAGACTCTATAATAATTCCCCTTGCTATGGATTAATTGCTATGGGATTACTAGATCTTGCTATACTATTGTCTCAGCGATGGTTTATTGCCTAGGTAGTGAGACGATAAATTATAAACTTTAAAGTTCTTTATTTTATAAAAACCATAGACTCCTAATTGGTGGGATTCTGAAGTAAACAAATTTCATCACTCTGTGTAGCTTTCCCTCAAATAATGTAGGTCCAGAGAGAGTTGAGAGAGTCTGATCAATAAATAGTCATGGCACAATTTCTAAAGATGGTGCCTATCTGATTTAAGAATTTGTAAAGGGACCAGAGTGTTCTAAATGTAAGACACTGTTGGTAATTGTTAAACTCCAGGTTTCTAAGAAGCATCTTTGGAAACCAAGAGGGTCCAAATTACCCCAGCAGTCATCATAGGCGTAATGGCTTTTCCGTCAACAGGAAGAGGCGCGAGAGCTCCTAACTGTGGGAGGTACCTCTGGAGGGTCCAGTAATGTAAAGGATGTGGCTGCTCTGAGAAGGACCTCAAACATAATGTGGCCCTTTTGATCATGAGCAAAGGGCAATGATAGGGTGCTTTTGACAGCTGCAGCCCAGAGAGTAGTTATTGGTAAAGACTTCTCTGGTTCCAAGCATGGTGGGTATGTATAATTCTAAATATATTGAATTGATAAAGTAGGGTTCAAACCCAGTTTTACAGAATTAGAAGCCACCATCTGGAGAAATGTTCAGACCTTAAGTGGTGGTGCCCATTGTGAAGAAGTGTTTCATTCAAGTCCACCTTTGAATTTGAAGCGCACAGACAGAAGGAGAAAGCTGTTGATAACAGAGGCAATAAGGTTTGAATTGTGTCCCTCAAGTTTTATGTATTAGGAGCTTGATTCCCACTGTAACTGTTGGGAGGGTGGAAAATGCTATTATGGTAATTGAAAGGTGGGGCTGTGAAGACTGGATTGTGAGGGTTATACCTAGTGCATGGATTGATCCATTCACTGAGTAATAAGTTGATAGATTAATGCGGTCATGGGCATGGTTGTGAGGCTTTAAAAAGGAGCCAGCTGAGAAGGTTAGCTCTCTCTGCTCTGCCACTTTCTGCCATGTGAGACCCTTGTGTTGCTGTAAAGCCACCACCAAAGAAGAACCTCATCAGATATGTTCCCTGGACTTTGGACTTCCCAGCTTCTGAAACTGTAAGCAATAAATTTCATTTTTGTTCAAATTACCCAGTTTCAAGTATTTTGTTATAAGCAACAG
This sequence comes from Galeopterus variegatus, assembly GCF_000696425.1. Classification (NCBI taxonomy): domain Eukaryota; kingdom Metazoa; phylum Chordata; class Mammalia; order Dermoptera; family Cynocephalidae; genus Galeopterus; species Galeopterus variegatus. The sequence continues at coordinate 430,108 of NW_007726525.1, read as the reverse complement.
AAACAGACTAATACAGTAGGACAGTGAAAGTAGAATAAGGAGAAAAACAGGCAAGAGAGTAACTTCTGTATTCTTTGGCTTTGGGTAGTCATTTGTGAAAGGGACACACTAGTTTGTTAAATTTCTATAAAATGATGAAAATTCCAAGAAGAAAGAGTCACCTTAGGCTTGCAGTACAACTTGCAACAAGCTTCCACGGCTGCTGGGCCACAATAACAGACATGTCATGGGTTTCAGAAAATATTTCCATTTTCTGTTCAGAAGGTAGGAGACTTTTTCCAGAGAATCATATTTTACTTTCCATTGTCATTGTTTCATTTACCATAAGTTTGATGAGACAATAGGCTTGTTTTAAAATAAATTTACTTTGTAAATTGTAGTCAGTTAAAAAAAGCAAAGCTATACTTGCAAGGTGAAAATTTTGAGTAATATCTCTGTGGTGAATCTCTTCTGAACACTGGGCTCTATTACTTCTGTTACAGGTACTTGGCAAATTCAAGAGAAGAGAAACAATGGCAGGTGAATAGAAGTAGAACAAATTTGGTATTGAAATTTTAACTTAAAACCTAGAGAATTCTTTGAGCAAAACATCCCATTTGAAAAATTTGCTGCTATACTCCAAAATGAGTAAAGGATGGAGGTATTAAATATAAATTGTAATGAAGAGACAAAGAAAAAGGCAGCCAGGGCAAGACCGACATACAGCGAGGAAGCCAAATGGTGATACTTGTGTACTTTGAGATCTGTTGAAGTTCAGTTAGCACAGCACCTTTTGAGTATGGTGAGCATCAGTAGGATTGCTGAAGGGGTCCATGAGTGTGAGAAGGAATGTATATTTTCTAGAAGTGAATATTCAATGGTTAGGACAGGAGGTAGGTTTTTGATCTGATTTATCCAGTGTGGCTCTCCACACTATACCATCGACCAGATAATTGTGAATTTTCAACTTTGCCATGTGTGATTTGTACTTTATAGTTTGTTTTATGCCCCTGAGCTCCTTGGAAATTATGCATCTGGGAGCTCTTTGCACTGAAAACTTCAGAATAAGTGCAGGTTTTTGTGTTGAAGGACTGTAAGTACCTTCGAGTCTAGTTCCCATTACTCTGAGCCAACCTTAAAAGACAGAGGTGATTAGTATATAGGTTATTCTGCCAGAGCTGTAATAAAGTAAACAGGATTCCCAGAACTCTCCGTTAGGGCATTCTCCACCTTTCTTTCAGCAAGCTTGTTACTTTTTTGGTTTTAATTGCTTTCTCTTTTCTGATAAGGCAAAGTGACGTAACCCATAAAACTACATCTGGTTTTAATTTAGTTTTGAGGATGTACTCTTTCTTTCTATAATAAAACACATTATTTGTAAACTAAAATAGAACACTTGAAAACACCACTACACTGTGCATTAATGTGAAGTTTTAGCAACATATTTATGATTTGAAATATTACAGACAAGATGGTTTTGGTGAGCATTTTCCTGGTCAGCTTCTGTCCTGCATGCATGCTTTCCTCACTTAATTTTTTTCCCCTCAGTAATGTGTGAGCTCTGAGTTACTCTTCAAAGGTAAAATTGCTGTTGGAACATGAGGAATGAGCCTCACTAGAGGAATATTTGCTAGAGAACTCGCCTGATCCCCTTCCTCCTGCCAGTTTTCCATTCATTAGCATTGGCACGATTTGGAGGTATCAATTGCTCCATTTGCTGGGCTTGGTGCAGAGTGACAGAAACAAGAAGGCAACACTATATATATTTCTGGCATGACTCCCTAAGTTATATTCAAAGATGGTGATTAGTTTTTTTCTACAGTAGTCATAGTAATACTTTCCCTGACATATCACTGGGGACAAGAAGACCATCATCTCATTTCATTTATAGAAAGGCATGACCAGGTTGGGCCCATCTTTTATATCTACCCGTATTCTGCACACCGAGATTACTCCACTAGTCCTGGACCAAACAGTGAACTGAGGTTGCCTCAGGAAGGGCACAGCTCCCTGAAAGACTGCTCCAAATCTGGCTCAGAGCTTGTGTCTGACAACTCCCATCAAGCAATTTTGATTTGGTTCCACCCATGTCAAAGATTATAAATCATTTTGTGAGTTCCTGTTGTTAGGCTTGGTCAAGGCTGGTCCTCAGATCTCTCCCTACCCTATCCAAATTCACGCCCTGTCTACCACGGCTGTTTTCTCCTGTGGATTGCTTTTCTCTTCTGGTAGCACTGGTTCTCCAAATATATCAAAATCCTAGCGTCATCTGATAGTCTGTATTCTGCAGGGTCAGGTGTCTCTTCTTGCCATATTTCCTTATCCATATCATGAGGTATTTTTGCCACTTAGGGACCTGATGGAGGGAGGAACTCAGGGACGCTAAGGGAACGATGCAAAGTTTGAAATTTAAGATATTTGGTTCTGTGTGGGTTAAAGGATGTTTCATGCAGATGCATAAATAAACAGATAACTATAAATAACTAATTTATATGGAAAACTGAGTGATTCACAAGAACACAAATGTCTTTCTCAGTTACTTAAAAAACCTGGGAGAGAAAGATGCTTTTGTGTAAAAAAAGTATCTGGTCTATATCAAATGTATAACTGATGTCACTGGGTGAAAATCACATTTGCTGATATGAGAAAACACAAGGGCCAAATGAGAGTCTATGAAAAGAAATGAAATTAAGAGGAAGTGGCGGTAGGTCCCTTTGCTGTCCACTGTCTTCTGCCTTCATTCTGACTCAACTGATTGATAGGCCTTCTACTCCTGACAGCTCATTTCCTAACCTCCTCATCTCTGGAGGGTTTCATACCAACTCCACTGCAACCAGCCACTCCCGAGGCCCTTTGTCATTTACAACTGCTCTTCTGACAAAGTTCACATTCTCCCTCTGCAACCACGTCTGCCTCTCTGCCCCTGTCCTCCCATACTTCTGCTGGACAGCTCCTTGCCTTCCACACTTTTTGGTTTAATGATAAACTTCCTTTTTTTCCTACTAAAGATGTCAATAGTTATAAATCCCTCCCTTCAAGACCTTTTACTGTCTCCCACCCTAAATCATTCCTATCATTTGCTTCCCCTCTTTCAACATTCATAGAGCAGCGAGATACTGTTCAAAGTCACAAAATGGTTCCAATCTGCCTAAGAAGTTCCAGGACTCTCCTAAACTGAAATCTCAGTATTTCCAGCAGTTCTTTTATCTGTTTTTTTGTTGACGCCACATCACATTCTTCACAATAGCTATCCAAAACTTGTGAAACTTTTACACGTCTTCTCCATCTCACCTTCCCCAGCCCCCGTCCCTCAGCCCTCGACCATCCTGGTAGATCTTCAGGATTGGCTACATCTCTTCATTCTGCAGCTTCCCACTTCTCTTCTTTAAACTTTTTCTGTAACATACCCATTCTTTTCTTGCTGTCTCCTATTCTAGATAGAAACAGTCCCTTCTCCTTTCCAAAACAACATTACCTTCAATCTCTTGATTTTAGCTCTTTCAATTCCTTCTCCAAGCTTATCCATTAATTATCTTTTATGACATCCATTATTACCCCTTCCACTGATGACTTCTCTTCTACTTATTGTTGGGAAACAATTCTCCATGGGTCTCTTGTGTTTCTGTGTGTCTTTGAGCAGAAGCATGACTGCCTTTATTCCAGACTATTATCCCAAGAATGTGTGTATCGCAAATAGCTCTGGAAGACAGAGAGAGTATCTCTCTCCAAAGCAAAGGGTAGATTCATTTACTGTCTGCTGTAAAAGGTGTGGGATCCTTAAATCCAGCATTCCTCTCCTGTAATGCAATTCACTGTGTGTGCAGGTGTCACCTGACCTTCCCCATGTTACCCTCTAGGGACTGGGCCATGGGGAACCAGCACGGGGTCTTGTGTATTCTGCAAGCATCCATGGACCTGTGGCATGCTAACTTGTTAGCTTGAAAAGTGGGTTAAATCTCAGGCCCTTTACAGTTTTTGACACATACAAATGACGTCAGTCTTCCAAATCCTTAAAAAAAATCTTCCTTCGATTCTGTTAGCGCCTTTTGGTCCTATTTTCCCTTGCATTCAATGCTCAACTTCTCAAAAGTGATGTCTACGCTGTTTCTCAGAATTCTCTTACAATGCACTCATTCTTGCCTTGAACCCCACTTTTGCTTCCAACCCTACTAAAAGTGCTCCCTGAAAGGTGTCAGTCATTTTCTAATTGCCAAATTTAGAGAATTATCTTGTCTTGCTTCTCATCATATGAAAGCATGACCCTGACCATATTATATATCCTGTTCAGATGCTTTGATAACTCCTTATTTTTTGCAGGATAAAGTTAAAACTATTCAGGATGACATTCCAGGCCACCCCTTTATAACTTTATCTTACAAGTTTCTCTCATGTTTATACCTTTTCCCAGACAATTTGGATTATATCCTCCATTCTCATTACACACCCTATATATTCCTGTAAGAATATGTTTCCATGCTAGTTCTTCTAATTGGAATTCTGTCTTCACTATCTCTTTTAAGCTTTTGAGGATCAGCCAAATAATGCTTCTCATTGAACCTTTCCCTAGTTCTTTTTCCTAATCCTTACACTATCACTAGAAGATAGTTTTAAAATCTGATTCTCAAAAGACTGAAAGTAATATTCTAAAAAGATCATTTGTAATACAATCTGATTGTTTAAAGGACAGTCCCTCGAAATACCTCATGTAACATATAAGGGTAATTCCTTACACCCTTTCTCAGACAAAGCAGAGAACAGTTTTCGCCATCATTATGTATCTTCGTTATAATTGTTGAAGTCTTTCTACAAAGTTGGGATCAAAAATTGGTTCGATATATACATAGGTAACAAAGTGGAGTGGAGGAAAAGGGGAGGGGGTAGAGGGTTGGGGATAATGGGGTGGGAGGGATGGGGTACAATTGCAATTTGTGGTAATGGGCATGTTGCCAGTATGGATCCGGCCTTCACATCTAGGGCATGAGGGGGGACAATCAGCTTTGTGTCTCATGAATATTCATAACCAATAAAAAAAATAAAAAAGAAATAAAAGAAACTGGTTCAATAACTTGAGAAAGAATAAAAATTTATATGAGCAAACCTGTAATGGTTCATTTTAGTTTAAACATATAAATGTAGAATCATAGTCTAATAACTTTTTGTAATACACAAAGACCTCTTAAATATGCACGTGTGCTTGCCAATTGGTGTTCTGTGTTCCCTGTTACATTAAACCACATCCAAAAAGTGTAATCTTCAATTTTCAGTTTAATTTTCCTTACAGTGGGTTGAAAACTTGGGAATAATCTAAGTCCAACTTCCTTCTAGAGTTTTACATTTTTTTTCTTAACTGTTTATAGCCTGTATTTGTTTGATGATTTTTCTTTACTTGCTTTTATCGCATCTTTCTAAGGCATTCATTTTAGTTTTAATGGAAAAAGTCTTTCTCTTCGGGAATTTATATTTAATTGGCAAATGTAGTATTTACTTAAATGACATAATTATAATACAAGTATAAATAAGGTAATAATCTGGTAGCAAACATAATGAACCCTCAGTAAGCATAAGGCTCATGACCCCCCTAGAATAGCCCACAGCCTGCGCATTTAGCTTGCAGTGAGTCTCAGTCAGTGTGACTACGGAGGGGATAGGAAGACTGGCCAGTCTAATGAGTTGTTAAAGCAGAAGAAGGTTAAGAAAGCTGTATTTAAAATTAATTCTTATTTTATGGTATTGATATAAAAGAAGGAGAACAAAACAGAAATTGCTTGAAATTCAAAAGTGAGTGGCTCAAGATGAGCTAAAGCTTTGGCAAACCTTGGATTTCATGTGGAGCTACATAATATCTCAATCTCCAAATGAAGATTAGATCAGGCACTGAGTTTCATAATGTCCCTCAAATTTTCAGTGCTGTCTTTCGCCTGGTGCCACAAAGCAGAGAAAAAAGATGTTATCTGTGTGTGGTTAAAATGGCATCCAAAGTCTGTACCAAAAAACTAGGCACCCATTATTAGTTCTGGTATGATCCATGGGAGGACTGGGAATGTGTGTCTGCCTGCTGATGGGCCAGATGCCTGCCCAGAAGGACTGAAAAGCATCCCATAACCCATGAAGGAGAGTCTGTAGATATTAAAATGTAAAGTTACCATGTACCTTGCTTTAGGAGACTAAAGGAGGCATGGACCAAGTTACTTCTGGAGTGGGTGGGATGGGTAGTAATGGGAACTCGACAAGTAGTTCTTACATGGGTCGGGGCTGGATGGCTTGTTCTATTTAGTATCCAATGTCCCAGGCATCATCTTTTTTCAGTGTGAATTAGCAGCAGGATGGTTGTTGAATGGCCCCATGTCTTTGGATAAGTGGATCTTGGTGGGAAAGACCTATGGGTGAGTGAGCATATTTCCACATGTGGGATAACCTATATTTTTGGTTACCTTCTGAGTAGGAAAGTTGAGGTCTCCTTCCCTCCTTCTCTCACTCTATTTTCCCTCCCTCCCTTCCTTTCTTTTTGGCAAATATCTTTGAAGACATTTTTCAGCTCTATGAATTTCGGCTGTCGCAGCAACACGAGTGGGAGTATGTCACTGAAGGCAAGGAGACTATGATGAAGTGGGTTGTGTTACACTCAAAGCAGAGGAATAGTGAAGAGCAGAAGAAATACAACTTTGAAGAATACTGGATATTCTCAGTTGACAAATAGTAGCAATTTTTAGCGTCCATTTATGAAATAGCTGTTTTTTTTAAGCAGCCGTTTTTTCCATTTCTTTTTCCCTTCCTGCTACCCTCTTACCCCCATAAAGAATAAGAATTTCTGATACAATTTCTCACTTTCTGTCTCTCAGTTTTCATATGAGGATGCACACCTATGCTAATGGTTAAAAAGGGCAGTCACATAAGAAGAAGCCTTTGGATATTTTAATTTCAGGCACATTATTTTTGTTTTGTTTATTTTAAATTACCAAGCCCTGGAAAAGGGTTTAGAAAGCTAAATAGAACATATATTAAAAGATAATATTTGGAATGTGCCATTAGAGAGAGTGAACAATTTAGAAGCACCAAACCTGGGCTGCATTTCTGACCCATCATTTAGTCCTAACGTGACCCAAGGCAAGTCATGTTATTTCTGCAGTTCTCACTTTCCCCATGTGTGAAGTACTCAAAACCAGATTAGCTTTATAGAGTGGTGGTGAGCATTTATAAGAAAATATTTTAAAAATTCTTTGGAAACTATGAAGAACTGTGCAAATATTAATTCTCTCATTATTATTCCATATACTCTTTACACAGAAGCTGTCTTAGCACCACATCAAAGAACAACTTTTTTTTTTTTTTTTTCCTTTTTGTCTTTTTTCATGACCGGCAATGGATCGCAACCCTCAGTGTTGCGCCCGTACCGGACCAGGACTGGCAACGGGATCGCAACCCTCGGTGTTGCCCCTGCACCTCACTCAGCCAGTGAGCGGCCGGTCTGTATGTGGGATCCGAACCCTCGGCGGGAGCGCCGCCGCACTTCTCAAGCGGCGCACTGTAGGAGTGCGCCACCGGGCCAGCCGTCAAAGAACAACTTTCTGACAATATTAGTAGATTTCCATTCATGCTGAAGATTTCAAATGGGTCCAGTGTATCCACTGTTTACTGATAAAGTAGTTTCTCTAGTCTAAGCTGCTTTCTAAAAGTGATATGGAGAGCTGGATAATTACTGAATTCAGTTAAATGTAAAGTATTTCATGTACACAAGCACTGTAAGACAGTGTCCTCAATAATGATAATTCAGGTCTCCGATACCCTTAAATTGTGGGAAATAGTTTTGGGCAGTATTATTTAAAATAAATTACTGACACAACTCTTCATTTGGCTTTTCAACAATATAATTTTGTCTTTGAAGTCAGATATTCAGAATCTTCCTTGGGCAGAACTATGACAAGGCAAATGAAATTACAATGACTTATGGAAGGAAGCTTGCCTGAAGGGGCCTCCAAGTTAGAGCCAAACAGAGAGACACCAGCATCGACCTGGAGATAGTGAACGCATGCAGGTACAGCACCTGTGCATTTATGTTTGACAATAGTTTTTCTTTATAGTAGTTTGAATAAGGCAGAATAAATAAGGGACTATTTTCAAATCATCAAAAATGTGAAGCGTTCTTTGAGTGCTAGAAGGGAGAATGCACCAGCCTTATTTTTACTGTATGTCTGACTTTGGGACTTTTGGTTAAGTAGTACTCAGGACTTTTGAGGCTTCAAATATTAAAGAATGGGTGAATATAGCCTCCTCATTCTTAGAGGGTTTAGAAAATGAATGATCTTAGCTTGGCTTGAAAGCTATAGAATAGAATATATTTTTAGCATAATAAATCTTTTCAATCCATTCAAAAAATAGATCCATAGAAAGAGCAAACAGATGGAAGCCCATGTGCTGTTTTGTCACCTGTCTAGGGTTTTAAAATTGGATAAACACTGAAACCCTGTAGCCACAAATCTGTCCTTCCTCAAACAAAATCCCATGAGATTAAGAGAGCTGCTCTAGTCAAATATGCACATTTTAAAAATCCAGGAAACCCTGCCAACTTCTGTGCTAGGGCCATATGATAAATGGCCTCAGAGCATGGATGTTAACCCATTTCTTTTTGGTAAAAATATGCGTAAGTACTTCTAGCATATTTATTACTGTAACAACCCAAGCACTCAGGATATTAGACCAAATGAAAAATCATGCTGAAATACTGTAAACACAGTTATTTTCCCATAGGCTCTCATCACATTATTTAACAAGAGACTATAATAATTCAAGGCCATGAATACAATTTTGATTTTATTTTTTCAATAATTAATACTTAAGTTGAATCCTCATGAGATAGTAATAAATAAACTTGTATTTTTTTTTTTTTTTTTAAAGATGACCGGTAAGGGGATCTTAACCCTTGACTTGGTGTTGTCAGCACCACGCTCAGCCAGTGAGCGAACCGGCCATCCCTATGTGGGATCCGAACCCGGGGCCTTGGTGTTATCAGCACCGCACTCTCCTGAGTGAGCCACGGGCCGGCCCTAAACTTGTATTTTTTTTAAGCTTGTTCTCCACTCATGTATTTCGTATTATTCCTCACATCAACCTTTTTCCTTTTCTATATGGCTGCAATTAAAAAGATGTTTTGCTGAAGAAAGAATAATATTAATTGGAACTGAAGGCACAGAACAGAATGTGAGCTCACCTATGGAAGAAATGTGGCCTTTCTAAGGCTTGTACCTCCAACATTTGGCCTGTAACCTATTAATTTAGCAAGTAGGCATTCATAAAGGTTTGCTCAATGAATAAATGAATGAGTGAATAAAAGTTGGAGGTTAGAATCTCTTTACAGATCTTGGGTGCT
>NW_007726525.1:409130-419902 GCF_000696425.1 Galeopterus variegatus | reverse complement strand
GCGAACCGGCCATCCCTATGTGGGATCCGAACCCGGGGCCTTGGTGTTGTCAGCACCACGCTCAGCCAGTGAGCGAACCGGCCATCCCTATGTGGGATCCGAACCCGGGGCCTTGGTGTTGTCAGCACCGCACTCTCCTGAGTGAGCCACGGGCCGGCCCTAAACTTGTATTTTTTTTAAGCTTGTTCTCCACTCATGTATTTCGTATTATTCCTCACATCAACCTTTTTCCTTTTCTATATGGCTGCAATTAAAAAGATGTTTTGCTGAAGAAAGAATAATATTAATTGGAACTGAAGGCACAGAACAGAATGTGAGCTCACCTATGGAAGAAATGTGGCCTTTCTAAGGCTTGTACCTCCAACATTTGGCCTGTAACCTATTAATTTAGCAAGTAGGCATTCATAAAGGTTTGCTCAATGAATAAATGAATGAGTGAATAAAAGTTGGAGGTTAGAATCTCTTTACAGATCTTGGGTGCTGATATAGCAATTAAAGTGTTCTTCTCATTTCTCTTTTATTTACCGATTTCTTTTAGGTCATGGTTAAGGATATGCTTTGGTTGGAATTTTTCATCACGGCAGAGTATATTGGTTTAAAAGATTTCTATGATGTATTTTAAAGGGTAGATTTGGTTTCCTTACTTAAAAAGAAATACAGCAACTGTGAATACCTAATTGCTTTAGAAATGCTAGTTACTGTTGGGATGGTAATTTATTCCCTTAATCATTGCAAATGTTTATGTGCTAGATGCAGGGGTTTCAAGGGTGAACATATCATATCCTTTCCATTGGGAAGCTCAGAGAGAGTGGATGGAAGGTTGAGATGGACACAGACATGGACAACTACGAGGTGTGAGTTCCATGACATGGAGATGCCCTGGGTAGTATGAAAAAAATGTCATTCTGCCTAGGGTTAAGTGCAAGAAGCAGGAAGCCTTCCCAGAGACCTAGTGGATAAAAATCACTACATGTTAAGGGCATAGGACTGGCTGCGAGAGCATGGTGTGTCCAAAATGGAGATATGTAGTGGAGTGTCACTAGAGGAGAGGACTTATGTCTAGGAAAGAGGGTTGGGGCTGAGACAGAGGGGAGGAAGTGGTAGGAGATTAGGCCAGACAGGTCAACAGAGGTGAGTTACAGGGGAAAAGCCACCTGTAGCTCAGCAGTGTTTCATACTTTCTGCATTAGTGAAGAAGTAATAACAGTGACAGAGTTGTCCCTGACTGGGAAAGTAAACATCCCAAGTGTAATCTGTGATGAAAGTGTCTTGAATTCTCTAGAAAAAAACAGGCCTGGCATTGATAATCTTACTAGGTCAGCTCACGCATCAATGATCTATTTAATGGATTACCTGCAGAAAGAAATCTCAACGTCAAGTTGATTTCCCAGGATACTTCCAAATTACTTCTCCCCTTTCCCTTCTCCTGAGTAGTTGGTATGTGCTCAGAGGATGAAAACTAATTTTACTAATAGCCAGCTTCCTGACCCTCAACCATTATAAGAAGGTCAATCCCTCCCTGCTAAATCAGGTGATTTATCCTGAAACCAAACAAAAGTAATTCTTGGATTATCTGTTGTTATAGATATTCAAGCCAGATCCCCTTCAATACTGTGGACAGCCAAAATGTGACCACAATAGCAAAGAAATGTTTACTGCTGTTTGATTCTTTCCCCACAGCAGTGAAATATAAAACAAATATGTCAGAGAACTAAGAAACAAAAGTAACACAGAGATGCTCTGCAGCTATTATTGTTGCTTACATTTAACTATCGTAAACAGCACAGAAATTGTGTAAAAGGAATAGGCTGCAACACATGTGGAAGTTTATATCTGAGAGCACGTTCGGTTTTCATTCTTAGTGTTCAAAATTATTCACTAGCCAGGTAAGGAAATGAATTCCTTTCAGAATATGGGCTTTCTCCTGCAATATCATTTCCCAATAGGGAAGACATTAAGGAGTCAATTACTTCGTCCCCACCCCCATCCAGCCCAACTTTTACTTTCTTTTTTCAAAAAAATCTCTAATGAAAGAGATTCAGCATCCTTGGTAACCTAGATACACATTTTCAGGAAATGTCTACATTAATCACTCATGCTACAATTTAAACCTATTTCCTTTTATTTGTTCCTCAGGAAAGTAAGGGAACAGCTGTCTATAACCCTCCTCATATGCTTGCAAACTATTCTTATCACCCCTCAACCTTCTCTTCTTCAAGCTGAATACTTCTCTTTCCTATAGTTCACAGATATCAAAAACTGCACTCTTAATTCACTTTCATTAGAATGTGAACTCCCTGCTAACTTAGTAAGATTGTGTTCCACGGGATCCACTTGGGGAACAGTTGATAATTTGCAGTTCCCACTTCCTATATTCCTATCATACAGATGTTAGAATTAGACTCTTCCTGCTTCAGCTCTGATTGAAGTACCAATATGACAGGTAACAGACACCTAAGTAAATGTATGACAAATTTGCATGTGAGATTTCCAAAGAAAACCCATGAAGCTAAGATCCATAGCAGATCAAGACTTTAAAAAGGGAGTAAGATACCTTACACCATACAAAAACATTAACTCAAAATGGAATGAGACCTAAACGTAAGAGCTAAGACTATAAAACTCTTAGCAGAAAACATATGGGAAAACATTTGTGACACTAGATTTGATAATGATTTCTTGGATTATGACACCAAAAACACAGGCAACCAAAGAAACAATAGACATGTTGGACTACATTAAAATAAAAAAACTGTGTGTGTTAAAGAACACTTCCAACAAAATGAAAAGACAACCCATGGAATGGAAGAAAATATGTGCAAATCATATATCTGATGGAAGACTGATAGCCAGAATAGATAAAGAACTCTACAAGAAAAAAACAAGCAACACAATTAAAAAATGGGCAAAGAACATTGATAGACATTTCTCCAAAGAAGACATATGAATGGCCAAAAAGCATATAAAAAGATGCTCAACATCACTAGTCATTAGGGAAATACAAATCAAAACCACAATGAGATACCACTTTGCATTCATCAGGATGGCTATTATAAAAAAAAAACAAAAAAAAAAAACCCAGAAAACAAGTGCTGAGAAGGATGTAGAGAAATTGGAACTCTGTGGACTGCTGCTGGGAACGTAAAATGCTGCAGCCATTGAGGAAAATGGTGTAGAGATTCCTCAAATAAGTAAACATAGAATTACCATATGATCCAGCAATTTCTCTTCAGGATTTATAGCCAAAAGAATTGAAAGCAGGGACTCAAAGAGGTATTTGTAAACCCACAATCATAGCATTATTTATGATAGCCAAAAGGTAGAAACAACCCAAATGTCCATCAGTGGTTGAATGGATAAACAAAATGTGGTCCATACATACAATGGAATATTATTCAGCCTTAAAAAGGAAGGAAATTTGACACATGCTATAACGTGGACGAACCTTGAAGACATTATGCTAAGTAAAATAAGCCAGCCACAAAAAGACAAATACTGTGATTCCACTTATGAGTTCCTAGAGAAGACAAATTCATAGAGAGTAGACTCATGGTTGCCAGGGGCTGCTGGGGGAGGGGAAAGAATGAGGAGCTAGTGTTTAATGGGTACAATGTTTCAGTCTGGGGAGATAAAAAAGTTCTGAAGATGGGTGGTGGTGATGGCCGCACAACAATGTTAATGTACTTAATGCTGCAGACTGTACCTTTAAAAATGAGTAAAATGGTGAATTTTATGTTATTTATATTTGACCACAATAAAAAAAAAAAAGCAGCCAGAGTGTAGAGGAGAAAGAGAGGAGATTGTGAGGAGGCTCTCTAGAGGAAGCCTGCAGGGGTCCCCACCCACTTTCCCTCCTCCCAGGGGGCTGCTACCTCCTTGCTGCAGGTCTGGAGGTGGGGGAGGGTGGGCAACAGCTGTGGGATGCTGAGAGCTTTGACTCTGCAGCTGGGACACCATGAACCAGTACATGTAGAGAAGGGCAGACGCATGGCTTTCGTTTCATGACCATAAAACTGCTACTTTGGGATGGGCCTATATTGGCATGGTTTTGGGGGACAAAGAACATGCATGTGACTGCGGGCCAAGCAGGTGAGAGCCATCATCAGATTGTCTTAGATACCATGTAAGAGGCCTGTCTTAGAGGCAGAAGGATCTAGCAAGTGACCACCTGGCTGCTGCAGAAGGGCCAGGAAACTGCAGGGCAGAACCCAGCAGGGATCGCCAGAGAGTTCCCGGACACATCGCACAAGAGAGTCAGCTTTTAAACCCCTGCCAGGCTGGGGAGCATGAAGCCAGCTTACAAGGGTGATAGTTCAAGCAAGAACTGTCTTATTCCCTTGCGTCCCACCCTGCCCCTGTGAGACAGACACAGGAAAGGGATGGGCGGAGGTGGCCCAAAGCGAGCCAGGCTGAGACAGGAGAGATTTGACGTTCGAGTTCCAAGTTTTGACTCCTACCTTGGACTGTACATTCTAATGTTTCAATTAAGACTCTGTTTGCCACATGAAATACCTATCTCTGAGTCAGCAGAAAAATCACAGGGTCGCGGAGAAGAGGAATATTGCTTACATTGTGTAGAGTTCAGAGGGACAGGGGAGATGAAAATAAAGCTGCACGTTGATCATCAACCACCCGCTGTGCTTATTGGGCACACCCGCTGCGAGATGGGGGCTCCTGAGGTCCTGGGAAAACTGGAGTAGGCTTTCCCAGAAAACCCTGTGGCCAAAGTGAATTCTGTGACCCCCAGGGTGACACACGGGTTTTGGTCTGTCTCAGCTCCACCACTTCTATTTGTGTTCCCTGTGTCACCTGGGACCATTTACCTAACCTCTTTGAGCCTCTGTTTCTTCATTACAAAATGGAGTTAATTATAGTATCTGCACCCAGATCGTTCTTAGAATTAAATGAGACAATGAAAGTAAGTGCTTAATAGATGTGAACTGTAATTATTATTATGGGTAGAAAAAAATCACAGGTGTTTGCCCCCTTGAAAATCTAGTTTCCAATCAAGAACATCATGAATCTTCTATGTGAAATCCTGGAAACTTGCATTTGACAAGGAGCTCAGAAGCAGAGTATTACAGGTATCAAAGTCCAACTCCATTTAACGCAGTTCAAGATTATCTGAGAACCTGCCACAATCAAGGCTCTTGGCTGGGCCCATTGGGGGGATGATGTCTATAGAGAGACACCAGAAGCAGGAGAACCTGCCTCCCTGGGCTGGATTTGCTTCATAAAGCCTTTACCATGGCAACAGGAAGCACTTACAGAGTGCTGCAGCTGACACTGTGAAAAATATCACCTGCTCTCAAGGTACTCAAAATTGCACAGCATGACTCATAGTGTCTTCCTCTTTTTGAATATCTGCTGGGTCATAAATGCTGAGCAAACATATGGTATGAAAGAGGTTCCTAAGTTACAGAGATCCCGTGTGAGGTAGAGAACATGTTCATGAAAGCGGAGATAAAGGATGTTCAAAAATGACCTGCTCAGGACATCAGGGAGTGCTCCTTAATTCAACAAATACTCCCTTCCTTCTTCTTAGGAGCCAGGGAAGGCTGGGTGTTGGGAAAACAGTGGGGAACCATGTGGACAGAGTGCTTTACTCTCTGCAAGTTGACAGGGTCCAGAGTGGGGTGGATGGCCACAGTGGGAAGTAGACTATGCAAGCATAAATAAATAAACCAGAAATTATCCCGCAGTGCCAACAGCATCAACTATCATGAAGGATAGTCTTTGGGTGGCTAAGAAAATGAGGTGGTGGCACTTAACAGAGATGTGAATGACAGGAAAGATCCAGGCCTTGGGAAGATCCCAGCAAAGAAGATTCTAGCCACATCGAAAAGCCAGAGGTCAGGGAACTAGGAAGGTGCCTGAATTTGGAGGACCCTTTCCTAAGTTTGAATTTTATTCTAAATTTGGTAGGAAATCATTAAAGAGTTTGTAACAGGGGAGTGATGTAATCTGATGTATAGTCTTAAAAAAGACGATGGTAGCTGCTGTTGGAGATTGAACCAGTTATGAAGAGTGGGGCAGGGTGGCGAAAGGGAAGCAGAAAGAGATTGAGTTGTCTGCATAGTAAATCATGGTGCTGATGATTGGCAGGACTAGGTGTGGAGGTGGAGAGAAAGCATGCGACAGATGCTGACTGTGCTTGCTTCTCTCCAAACAAGAACACCTTACTTGACACTTGGGTTTACAGCCTATAGCACAGAGTCACTGATACTTGTTCTCCACTCTTTCATGTCTGTGACCTGTCTTTGCAACTGGATTGTCATGCCATTCAATACACAGATACCAAGATCGATATTCTAATAACTAGGCATATTAGTAATAAAATACTATATATTTAGGGATATTAATAATAAATACCATATATTTATTTAATAGTTTTCAAAA
Source organism: Galeopterus variegatus (assembly GCF_000696425.1). Classification (NCBI taxonomy): domain Eukaryota; kingdom Metazoa; phylum Chordata; class Mammalia; order Dermoptera; family Cynocephalidae; genus Galeopterus; species Galeopterus variegatus. The sequence continues at coordinate 413,503 of NW_007726525.1, read as the reverse complement.
GTAGATCAAAAGTTTTCACAGATAAATGCAGCAGTCCTTACAGCACCCCTCCACAGCACACAGGGGCCAGGGTGATGGACCCCTGGTGAGCATGTGAACAGAATGGCTCAGTGACAGTCATACCGGGTAAAAGCAAGTCACAATAGGACAGTCAACAGCGTCCTCCAGTTTTGTCGATTAGATAATATTGTCTTTTGAGAAATGAAAATCAAGGAAGAAAATATAATTTTAATCCAGGTCATTGGGGCATTTAAATCTACAAGAAGAGAATGCTAGAGCGTGTTAAGGAATACCATAATAAAACCTTAGCTGATTATGTTTCTTCTCAAGGAGATTAGAAGAAAAACATATTTGGCTTGTATGAAAAGGATGAATGAGAACAGAAACATGTCCTGCACATTATAGCAGGAGAGCCTCAAAGGACAGAGATAATTTTGAGAAGAAACTAGCAAAACCAATGAATTTAAGGAAAATAAAATGATTCTGTCTGAATAAATCAGAATAGGTGAAATGAAAGATTACTATAAAATGATCTGACAGAAGAGATCAAAAGTGTGACGATAAATCTAGAGATACGTTGAGCAGTTTTGAATACTTCAAAAGGTAAAGAAAATAATAGTAATTTAATATAGGGAGACAGAATTAGAGGTAGAAGTAATCACAAGATTCACTATGATGATATTTCACAAAGCGAGAAATGGAAAATTTAAAGAACTATCACAGAGCAAAAGAAGCCACAGGTCAGGCACACCCAAGTATATCTAAACACGATTTTTCAACAGAGATACAGATAAAGATAGTGTAACTATGTGCAAATCATGCATTTGTTTTGAAGTTGGGAATTGAAAATCCCATTCTGAACATGCTTGAGAAGGCCACCCTGAAAGTCCCACAGGTTTAGAGAAATTCATTGAGCAAAGTAAGTGGAAAGGAGTTTATAGAATAAATATACTATTTACAGGAATGGAAAGGTTGATTTGTGAAGTTTTCCATTCAAAAGATATTTATTTATGACAAAATTATTTGAGATGAAAAGAAATATATGATCCAGTATTTGCTGGAGGCATGCAAGCTATATAAAAATGTGTTTGTGAGAAAAGTAACCACGCAAAGAAGTGTATGCTTTTATGCTAAGTGAATGGGATAAATGACAAGGTTTGGTGTGGTTCAGAGAGGCTGATGAGGAAACTTTCTAGAGGCGGTAGGCTTTGCAGTGAGCTGAGGGATGAATATTTGGAGAGTCAAAAAGGAAGTCAGGAGGCCCCTACAAGATGGAAATTAGTCTTGAGTGAAAGTACACACACAGTAAAAGTGAAAGTAAGCCAGGCTTTGGGAGCCTGGAGAAAATCAGGCAGCTTAAGTGGAGGCATCTGGTGGGAGACTATAAGGACAAAGGTAATTGCTGTCAACATAGGAGGGATTGCATCATAAGTTGAGTTTAGAGTTTATTTGATAGTGATGAAGGACTGCGGAAAGTTTCAAATAAGGGAATAAATAGATGAGAATAATTTGAAGCCCCACGCAGGGTGGCTTGGGAAGGTGGCAGACATCGATCAGGAGGGTGTTACAATGATAATGATGATGATGATAAAAATAACAGCTAGCATTTATTGAGTGCTTACCATGTGCCACTTATCATTCTAAGTGCTTTGTGTACTTATCTCACTGAATTCTCTTAGCATCCTTAAGGGAATTATATTATTATTCCTATTGATATTATCACCCCATCCAATAGGGACAATTGAGCACAATCTGCAGTCCCACAAAGGTAGGATTATTCAACTTGCTACACAAAAGAGAGCCCACACTATGAGAAATTGTGGAGTATCTTGTTAAGAGCGAGTAGGCAAGGGCTATCTGTAGAGTCTGGGCTTGGCTGAATAGTTCTGAGGAGGAGCTAAGGTGAGTGAAGATCACCTCTGGATTGTGTGCTATTTCTGAAGTGGGATTAATAGAAATGAGGATTATCTCTGGGCCAGTTACTGCCATGAAATGAGAGTAGCTTAACAACTGGGTATCTCAGTAATCTTCTTTTAGGAAGCAGAGGAACGAAGAGGGGCTAGGGAAGTCATTGATAAGAAAGAAGTAATTACTCAAAAGAAAGGGGTCAGACAGTTGTGATTGTGGTGTGACCTTGGCAATAATCATTATTCTGTGTTGTGTCTCTAAACGTATCTGCCTGTTATCACAGCCTGACTGTTAGCAGGATGAGTTTACTTTCTCAGTCCTGGGTTTCACTCCCTCACTGTCTACAAATGGTGAATCTGAGACACAGAAGAATGGTTTTACACAACTGGTAAGGAGTAGGACCAGGATTCACACCTGCAGTTGTCTAGGTGTGCGGTTGGGAGGGTCTACACCGGAGATAGAACGGAAAGGAAGAGAGCTGTGAATGTGAGACTCGAGAAGACTTGGTGATGAGTTAAATATGAGGAATGAGAGAGAAGTCACTGAATAGTTATCCTGGTACACTATAGGTGTACTGAAGAAGGCATGAGGAGAGGTAGAAAAGAAAAAAATTTATTTTAGGCTACTGAAGGGAAATGTAGAGCCCGAAGATTAGTATATGATTAAGAAAGTAAGGCTAGGTAGTTCCTAAACTATCATCATAAAATATATTCATTTAACATCAATTAATTTTAAGACTTACATCATTATTGCCTAAAAGATTTTCCCACCCACCTGACATGGCACTGTTTTAGTTATAGTACTTAGTCCTTAAAATAGAGATATGTGAAGGAGGTATGACTGCATTTTCCAGGGGAGCCCTAGGAAGTTAAAATGACATTCTCAAGATCACAGAGCAAGTTAATAGTGGAACTAGGATTGCATTGGTTTTATTAGTCCAAATCAAATTCTCTTCTAAGTTACAAAGAGTATTGGATGTGGATGCATCTCATATGGAGCAATAGATTAAAAGTTAACAAGTTGTTTGAATATCAGAAAAAATATCTTGACATTACTAAATAGGTTATATAATATTTTTGTTGCATACCAGGGTGGTAGGTCATGATATTTCTTTTTAAAGATTTCTTTGTTGTTGTTGTTGTTGTTGAATGATAGTAAATTTCCTTTGCCCACATACAGAATGGTTGCAAGATTTTTTCTCTATTTTGAGTAAGAATAAGTAATATATGTTAAGAATAAAATCCAAGGGCATTAAATCATGGGTCATTCACTCTGTTGGGTCAACCTGAATATATTCATCAAACACATATATTCTTCATCTGTAAAATTACAATATTGTTGGCCAACCTTTCCTCCCCAATTCCAATTTCCCATTTAATGACAGACATTGCAAAGATATTTCTGAAACATTTTATTGGTACACAGTTTGGTATAAATTATTCATTTTACTAATTGGGATTTAAAAATGATTAAGAGGGCCGGCCTGTGGCTCACTCGGTGGAGTGCGGTGCTGATAACACCAAGGCCACGGGTTCGGATCCCATATAGGGATGGCCGGTTCGCTCACTGGCTGAGCGTGGTGCTGACAACACCAGGCCGAGGGTTAAGATCCCCTTACCGGTCATCTTTAAAAAAAAAAAATAAAAATAAAAATAAAAATGATTAAGAATGCACATAAAAACATGTCTATAGGTGCTATTTTAAGAAAATGGAAGATTTCTATGAGGAGAGCATTGCAAGGCATTCTAGTTGCTTTCACTTGTATCTCTCACTGAGGAATCCCCTGTGAAATTGACTGGTGTTGTTGCCAAAAATAGAACCAGCAGGAAGGTTGACAAGGAGGAAGTAGGTTTGGTAACTCATTCATTCCGTCTAATAGAAATAATTCCTTAGGTTTTGTTGAGGAAGTTACTGAAAGAAATATTAAATGCTCTACATGTGGACTAAATATTGTAGAGTTCAATGAAGAAATGTGAAAAGCAAAGGACTTACAAATCTGATCAGACATCCTAAAAAAAGTGGAAAAATGATGACATTTTGTTTTTTATAAGAGCAAAAAGTCTTCACACCAGAATCTGAAATAATTTTGAGTCAAAGGTTTGATTACTTTGCTTGCTCCAAACAGAAAAATCAATGACTATTTGGGCTGTTGTGCCACGTCTTTTTAGGATGGCAGTCATAGTAGGTAGTGCTTGTTGTTTAGTGCTCCAGGCGAAGCCTTGAGTGAACCTGTTTGGTGAGAGGGAGTGGAGGGTGAAAAGAAAAGACAGGACTTTTTAAAGTACAGCTTACCACAACCCTAATCAAGATTTTGCCCTACGCATCACAATTTCCTCCTTCAGAAATATAAAATCATCGAGAAGTTGTCATAAGCAGAAACTCTTTTTTTTGTTTTATTTTATTATTTTTATTTATTTATTTATTTATTTTTTAATTTTTATTTTGTCAATATACAATGTATATGA